>NW_007726265.1:144297-167146 GCF_000696425.1 Galeopterus variegatus | reverse complement strand
AAAAAAAAAAAAAAAAAAAAAAAAAAAAAAAAAAGCCACCACAGATGGCCAGAGCAGAGTCAATTGATATATACAAATGTAGAAATGATATGTAATATAGTGTCAGGGAGACAAAAAAACAAATTAGAGAAAATGAGGTAGAAGGATGGAACATGAGGGTGACTAGGTAAATGGTGATGAGCCACAAAAGAGAGCTATAAGTCAAATAACTTTACAAATGACTACAGGATAATTTTATGCCAAGCTGGTGGCTGTTGCCAGAAAAGGCTACTTGCAAGAGATGCCAAGATCTCAGAAGAGATGATGGCGAGAAAAGCAAAAGGGTGATATAATGGTTCCTGGGTCCCGCCTAGCAGGGCCCTGACACATCCCTGGAGTCTAGACATTACTGACCCACAGTTGGTTTTGATAAAGCCCCATGCATACACTCTCGTCCACGGCTGGCACCTCGCCCCCGTCTTGGTGGCCCACCACGTCGCCGACTATAGTCTCTGTCCCGGTCTCGACTTTCTTTGCCTTCCTCATTGGATTCCATCTGGCCACCATCCTTCTGTCCCGAGACTCCCTTCTTCTTCCCGACCATCTCCCAGGAATGCTAAAGAGGATAGAGCATTCATGTCCAATCAATATAGAATGCTATCAGAACACAGAGATGTAAGCTAGAACAACTGATTGATTTAACCACTCTCCTCTCAGCATCTATGTCTAAGATGCTTCCATTAGTTTACTTCTCTGTTTAAATGGAGGGTACAGACAGAAATCCAAAACAAACTTTATACCTATCACTGCCAATATTAAAGTCCTTTTTGTAGGGGAGGTGCTTATAGGTAATGGATAGTAGAGATTACTTCCAAAAGGATTACCAAGTTCTCTATCCAATTCAGTCACTCAGCATGTTAGTCAAAGGACCTAGTTAATGGTCCCTATCTTTCAAGTGGTTTCCTGGGCTGGAAAAATTAATTCCCTTTGGATTCAGTGACTCAATTCTTTATAATCTTATTCTCATCAAATAAAGCAAAAAAGAAAACTCAAAGTTTCTAAAAGTTACCCATGAATTCAGGACGAATGAGCAGCATTTGGTTCTTGTGCATATTCTCTAATCAAGCGACCCATAAATGCAGAAGAAAACACACACACACACACATTCTCTCTCTCTCTCTCTCTCTCTCTCTCTCTCTCTCTCTCTCTCTCTCTCTCTCTCACTTACTTCATTTAAAAGATGACCAAACAGAAGTTGCAGCCCTGGCCCTGAGACATACTGATTAAAGGAATGCTTCCATCCAGGTTTTACCCTTCTCCCTATGCTTCCTAAACTGATATAATCCTATTTAACTTTCCCCAAAGCAGAATATATATCTATGATACTTCCAAATTGTCGGAGGGAAAATTTGGGGTAAGGAAAGTAAACTAAATGCCCTTGTAAAACACTCACTCCTTAGGAAAATAAGCTTTATAAATTTAAAGTTTTAAAAACATGCACACCTTGATCTACACATTATTTTTGCAGAGATCTGTACAAACAAAAGTTCCAGGACAAACACCGAGAGTATCAGATCTTTACTATCTTAGTTACCATCTAACTCAATCAACTATGTCCCTGTTGCTCAATGACACCTGCCTAACATCTCATAACTTTCTAGAACATGGACCAGGTATTAGTAATATAAAATTGTTATTAATTTTCTCGATTGATAATAGTATTATGGCATGTAGAAGAGTGTCCTTCTTCAAGAAAAGCATGTTGGGGCTGGCCCGTGGCTCACTCGGGAGAGTGCAGTGTTGAGAACACCAAGGCCCCGGGTTCGGATCCCACATAGGGATGGCCGATTTGCTCGCTGGCTGAGCATGGTGCTGACAACACCAAGTCAAGGGTTAAGATCCCCTTACCGGTCATCTTTTTAAAAAAGAAAAAAAGAAAAGCATGTTGGGGCTGGCCCGTGGCTCACTCGGGAGAGTGCAGTGTTGAGAACACCAAGGCCCCGGGTTCGGATCCCACATAGGGATGGCCGATTTGCTCGCTGGCTGAGCATGGTGCTGACAACACCAAGTCAAGGGTTAAGATCCCCTTACCGGTCATCTTTTTAAAAAAGAAAAAAAGAAAAGCATGTTGAAGAATTTAGGAAATAAGGTATTATGAGATCTACAGCTTGGGCCAGCCCGTGGCTCACTCGGGAGAGTGCGGTGCTGATAACACCAAGCCAAGGGTTGAAATCCCCTTACCGGTCATCTTAAAAAAAAAAAAAAAAAGATATCTACAACTTATTTCCAGATAATTACAAGTGTCCATGGATGGATAAATGAATAAAACAAATAAAAAAAAATACATACAGTGGAATACTATTCTGCCTTAAAAAAGATGAAATTTTGACTCTTGCCACAATATGGATGAACATTAAGCTAAGTGAAATAAGTCAAACACAAAAGGACAAATACTGCATGATTCCACTTACACGAGGTACCTAAAACAGGCAAATTCATAAAAACAGAAAATAGAAGAGGTTACTAGGGGTTGGGGGGAAGGAGAGATGGGGAGTTATTATTTAACAGGTACAGAATTCTTGTTTAGGATGATGATGAACAATTTCTGGAAATGGATAGTGTTCACAGTTGCACACATTGTGAATGCCACTGAATTACACACTTAAAGATGGTTAAAATGGTAAATCTTATCTACATTTCATCACAACAAAAAGCTTTCAAGTTAAAAAAAAGGAAATTTAAAATTATTATAAAAGTGTATCTACATATTCTAAAGAGTCAACAATACATAGCTTACTAAAGCAGTAATTTTTAAATAGATGAAGTAGCCACCTAGGACTCAGGAGTTGCTTGCTGCCTACTCTTCCAACCCAAGCTCATTCCACATTACAGTTGGTAAATCATTTTATGCTCACAGTAGCTTCAATTCATAAGGTATAATAACCCTGTTGCTAAATCTGCACCAGAGGGCCGAGCCCGTGGCGCACTCGGGAGAGTGCAGCGCTGGGAGTGAAGCGACGCTCCCGCCGCGGGTTCGGATCCTATATAAGAATGGCCGGTGCGCTCACTGGCTGAGCACGGTGTGGGTGACACCACACCAAGGGTTGCGATCCCCTTACCGGTCACGAAAAAGACAATAAATAAATAAATAAATCTGCACCAGAAACTCTCACAACTAGACTCAAAACAGTTAGCTTTTAGAATTTACACTAGCATGTCTCAAAACCTGGCAAATTTCAGGAATCCGTCACCTTTCTCCCTCCCCTGTGTACACATCAGCTACTGGCACCAGATGGGTTCTATAAGGAAAAAGAATTGCTATGATCTTCCCAAAGGTCCTGCCAGTTTTCTGATATGATCTCACCTACACAAATACATCCAGCATCCCTGGCAGTTGACTTTGCTTCCCACTGATTTCATGAGTAGCTGGTTTATTTGTGGCATTAGCCTACATTGTCCAGCTTGTTTTCTCTCTTTTTTTTTTTTTTTGTCTTTTTGTCTTTTTTCATGTCCGGCAATGGATTGCAACCCTCAGTGTCGCGCCCGTACCGGACTGGGACCGGCAACGGGATCGCAACCCTCGGTGCTGCACCTGCACCTCGCTCAGCCAGTGAGCCGGAACCGGTCTGTATGTGGGATCTGAACCCTCGGCGGGAGCACCGCCGCGCTCCCAAGCGGCGCACTGTAGCAGTGCGCCACCGGGCCGGCCCCTTGTTTTCTCTTTCGATACTGTGGAAAGTCAGACTTATAGCACTAGACAAAAGATGTTAGAAGGTGAGACAAAATGTGACTTGTGCAAAAAAAATATTCAGACTTTTAAAAAAGCCAAAAATCTTGAGACAATTATTCTAGAGTAAACCCAAAATGAACCAAAGGCACTCTTCATTGTCCAGGAAGTGAATTTTCAAATAAGGTCAAAACTAACTAAACTTTTTTTGGGGGAAGGGGGTGGTTATACATAGAACTACACTTTTGAAGGAAAAAAATCCACAAATTTAAATTCAGTGATTTAAAAAATGTTTTCTACTATTATTTCCCATTGTCTCAAGGAAACTGACCAACTTTTAACATTTAGCTGAGGTGAGTCACACTGTAACATCAGAAAGTTGATATCTCTAAAGGATGAACTCTGGTACCTATCAGAATGAAAGACCAAGTAAATGAAAATGATTTCAAAATGATACACTGCACATTTTTAAAAAAATAAAGTTTTCGGGCCAAGCCCGTGGCACACTTGGGAGGGTGCGGCACTGGGAGCACGGCGGCGCTCCCGCCGTGGGTTCGGATCCTATATAGGTATGACCGGTGCGCTCACAGCACTCACTGGCTGAGCGTGGTGCGGCCAGTCTCAAAAAGGACAAAAAATAAATAAATAAAGTTTTCTAGTAACAGTAGCACTACAGGACGATTCCAAAAGTTAATAAGGGAGTGTCCCTGTTCTTAAGAGCCTTACAATCTGGTACAAAGACAAATAAAAAAACAGAATTCTAAGTGGGAAGGACACGAAGAGGTGAATACAACTTGTCTAAATTCTAGGGCAAGAGGTCCTCCAGCCCCTTGAGGGTTGGTCATAAGCTGTAAAGTAGGCTGTAAAGCTAGTTTCTCTGCTTCCTTAACAGAAATAAGTTAAGGCAATAAGATGGTATTGTGTGCTGTGAAGCTGATATCAGTGGGAATGTCCTGAATTCAGAACCAAATATAGTTTGTGACTTTGTTCAACAGCAATAAAAAAGCAGAAATATTCGATGATTAGTAAGACTATCAAATAGCACCTCTAATTCAGATTAACTGAAGCCTTGAAAACAGACACGAGCCTGGAATGAACAATTTATTCTAGACCAAGTAGAAAAAACTGATTTCACCTGTTTTCTTCTATGACTATTAGTCCCACGAAGATGTATTTATAGATAAATTTTTAGTACTTGCAACAGCCAGCAATCTCCAAGAAAGTTCCCTACTCTACTTGGAGAATAAGGTACTCTGCTTTAAGGTGAGTTACCCCACTTGCTATTTTTAGAATACTTCTGACCTCCCAACCTGGGACCCATGTTCTAGAACACTTTATTAGCACTCATACCGTGTCTGGGTTTCCTTCCAGCAGAACATTGATGGCTCTGTTGACATCTCCATTGCAGTCATGCAAAGCAATCACACATTCATCCTGGTTCTTGCCTGTGATATCAATCAACTGAAAGAGAAAGATCAGCAACCATCATGAACAACCCTGTACTCCCCACAAAAGGAAGAAGTTAGGTGAAGGGAGAAGACACCAGCCAAATTTGAAACCACGCTTAAAAAGCAAAATATGTAGGCCGGTCTGTGGCTCACTTGGTAGAGTGCGGTGCTGATAGCACCAGGGCCACGGGTTTGGATCCTATATAGGGATGGCCGGTTTGCTCACTGGCTGAGCGTGGTGCTGACAACACCAAGCCAAGGGTTGAGATCCCCTTACCGGTCATCTTTAAAATAAAAAGCAAAATATGTAGAATTTTGGCAATCTGTTTTCAAAAGCAAAATACTAACACCTGTGGTTTAAGGATGGGTCAAAAGTATTTACAAGAGGGCTGGCCTGGTGGCGCAATGCTATAGTGCGCCGCTTGGGAGCACGGCAGTGCTCCTGCCGAGGGTTCGGATCCCACATACAGACCGGTTCCCGCTCACTGGCTGAGCGAGGTGTGGGGGCAACACCGAGGGTTGCAATCCCGTTGCCGGTCCCGGTCCGGTACGGGCGTGACACTGAGGGTTGCGATCCGTTGCCGGACACGAAAAAAGACAAAAAGGAAAAAAAAAAAAAAGTATTTACAAGAAAATAAAACAATTAAGCATCAAATAGATAATCAAATCCTGAAACATAGGCTTCAGCATACCATGAATTTCCACATTCCCTAGATCCACAACCATTCAAAGTTGCTATAAAACGGCATCAACAAAATCATTCAATAAACAAGAGGTTAAAATTAATTTAAAACATCTCTGAGCAAAGTATCTATCCAAAGGGTTATAATAAATCAGACACTAAAAGCACTTATTTTTCAGCCTAACCTATTTGACTTCAGGTCACAATTCTTTTTATATCTACAGTAGAAAGTATCCTGGTGGGCACCTATATTTATTTATGCTTTAATCCTGATATCTTTTCCCATAGCTTACAGCAAATTAGTGGTATACTCACTTGTTTCACCTTCTCTTCAAAGTCAGCATCATTATGGTCCGAAATCATCTGTGCAAGTCGAATTTGTTCTGCAGTGGCCTAGGAATTCAGATGAGATCAAGAAAGGATAATCAAGAGGCAACAGTTTGGAGAAATAAGAGGGACCTAGGTAGTCAATCTCCACCCTCCCCACCACCCCAGTTTCCTTTTCCTTGTTACAAATGATGAAATAATAAAACACCATTTAAGAGGCTTAAATCAGCAAAATACAAAAAACAAAGTAAAGCTGTTACTATTTCACTTTACAGTCCCAGAAAGAGCAGGGAGCTTTTCACCAATGTTGATAGTTAAAGGGGCTTTCCTGGAATCATAGCACCACTTTAAAACATGTGCCCCTTAATTCACATTAGAATATTTGCAAAGTCATGTGTAAACCCTGTCTTTATTTCTGTAATTACCAATGCCATCTTCTTATTCCCAAGGCTGAGAATAAAGTTTAGTATGAGGATAGCCTCTACATATCTTTTGCGTATCTAGCATATATTAAGATACCAGGAATTTTACTACCCCAATTGAGATTTAGTATTAAAATTTTACTAGAAATTTACTTGGAAATAGAAGTGAAAAAATGCATAAAGGGTAAGTCCCAGAATCTTACCTAGTCAATTACATGACCATAGGCAAATGTAACTAATTCATTTATATTAGTTATCAACCAACACCAAACTGGTTATGGAAAACAGACTGTATCTAAATCAAACTTAATACCTAAGAGGTTAATTGACTCCTTAAAATTTAAAACTGAGAAATGCTGTAAGGTGTCTCATTTGTTAATTTTGAATGAACATAATGAAGATACCAGCTCCACATGAGAAAAGAAAATTCAGGTACGGCCAACATGATACCAGAGAAGATGATAAAAGACAAGTCAGGGAAAAGAGAAACAAAGGAGAAAGTCTAGAAGGGGAAAGGTGTCGAGATAAAGGTTGGCTAGAGAAATGTCAAGGTGGAAGGTCTAGGAAATAAGAAATGTACTGTTAAAATGGCTCAGATGAGAAGGGAAATGCTATCTTAGAGATATAAGTCACAGGACCCATAATACGGCACTCAGCCTCATAACGCATTATTAAAGAACAAAAAAGTAGGCATTCTGCATAACAGCATGTCCTTAACAGATCAAGCCCTAAGTAAAAAAAGAGCCAAGGACTAGAAAACAAGAAAAAGGAACCTAAAGCTGGCCGGAGAGCTCAGTTGTTTAGAGTGCAGTGTTGATAACACCAAGGTCAAGGGTTTGGATCCCTGTCCCAGCCAGCCGCAAAAATAAATAGATAAATAAGCAAACAAATAAATAAGGAGCCTAAATCAACAATCCAAAGCACAGAATGATGCTATATTGTATGGAAACCATTATCAATTAGCAATGCTACCCATGGATCCATATCCCCTGGGTTCTTTACCTGTGGTCGCTGCTTGTGCTGTGTCTGGTTTTGGTTTTGAGGTTGTTCCCAGTTTCCCCGGGCTCGGTTAGTGCCCACCGACGTCATCATTTACAGTATATACAAATAACAGTATTTACAAGGTAGAATACTGAAAGATTAGGGAAAAAAAAGTTTAGGTGTTAAATGTAGGCAAAATGTGTTTTTAACCTCTCTTTCAACAGCACCTTTACCACCACTTTCATTTCTTCAAAGAACAAACCAAGATTTGCCTATTCTTGATACATATTGTTTGATAAATTACCTAAGGAACCATGGCTGTTAATCTACTATAACAAAAAATGTCTATAGCTTTGTAATGTTTAGCTATCTTGATAGTAGGCAAAACAATGTTAATAATCAAAAGCCTTCTATATATGTGCAAGTATCTGAAGTCCCTTTGACAGAAGGAAAGATAATCAGCAAAGCCTGGAAACAAAAGCCTTCCAGGAAAGGGATTAGTCTATACTCCAAAGAAATGACAATTTAAAAAATACTATATTCAATATACCTAAGAAAACAGCCTTACCTGCCTTACAACTGTTTTACATTAAGTTGCATGTGACCTCCACTGTTTGGGAAAGGACAATTTCAAGTCTAGCCTCTTTCTCCCTCAAGTTTCATCTCTCAGCATGCTATGGATTGTTTTGTTTTTTTTAACCATAACCTTCAACACAGCATATATTAGCCCCAGTGACTTTGTCCAGAATCTCAGTTCTCTGAATAATTCCACCACCCTGCTTTTACAGCTGTTCTGTTGGTCTTCTCTACATTTTCAAGAAACCAGAATTGCAATTACACTCCACCACTCACCTTGATATACAGGGAATCCCAAATTTGTCTCAAACCAAACGCATCTAGTACAAAGTTTTATTTGGAAGAAAGATTCTAGGAAATCATTTTAAACTTGAGAAATTAACGCCACCAAGATGACTTAGTTGAGTCCTTAAAGAGACACACAGTACACTAGAAAGGCCCTTCCCAAAACCAGAACATAGTTTTTGTTGTAAGACTTCAAACAAGCAAGGATTCTACTGAATTCAAGTTCTCATCATTCATACTTTCATTTATAAGGCAACCACAGCTGCTGCATTTAGTAAACAAAGAAAATATTCATCAAATAATGGAGTGATCAAAATAAGGTTATTTTGCAGTTTTATTCCCTTCTAAAGAGGACAAGCATAAATCTTTCTTTTCTATATTTAATTTTTTTGTTAATGAAACTTTATACAGGGTAATTCTAGACTGCCCAGAAGACATAGCTGGATTAGAGGAAGAAGCAGGGAAAGCTTCTAAAGAAATATGCAAGGATTAACTATTAGGGAAGTGAATTTCATCTGTTTCTTGGATGTCACAAAGAAAGCTGACTTCCCTGTGGATAAATTCTTCACCAACTTACGTCAAAAAGTTGCATAGGTCCTTATTTTTTGATGTGGTCATTAAGAATTAAGAGTTCTACATTATCACCAAGGAAGATTTTTTAAGGCAGCTTCAGGGCTAGTTTTGAACCATTACCTCTTCCCTCCACACTCATGTGCACACAAAGGCCTGTAAATATTTCAAGCTAGTACAGGATTACTTGCTACACAGTAATCCATTTTCCCAGACTGGCATTATGGTCAAGTTTCAACACTTAATTTACCAAAAAAAATCCAAGTGTTGTTTAACCAAGTACCCCTGAATCCAACCAAATCAACATGAGGAAAAAAATCAAGTTAACACTAGAGGAAAACTATTGTTTTAAAATTGGCCCTAAGATGAAGTTTCTAATACAGAGTAGTCATTTCCAATCCAACCCTGCAACTTACAAATATTGACTGCTTTCTACTCAACATGTGATATTTGTGAGAATGAGTTATACTGTAAATATAAACTGCATGACTAGCTATACACACAACTACATATGCTGTACCAGTCACATATAAATATATTTTATTTTATTATTATTATTTTTTTAAAAGATGACCGGTAAGGGGATCTTAACCCTTGACTTGGTGTTGTCAGCACCACGCTCACCCAGTGAGCTAACCGGCCA
Organism: Galeopterus variegatus; assembly: GCF_000696425.1. Classification (NCBI taxonomy): domain Eukaryota; kingdom Metazoa; phylum Chordata; class Mammalia; order Dermoptera; family Cynocephalidae; genus Galeopterus; species Galeopterus variegatus. The sequence continues at coordinate 157,506 of NW_007726265.1, read as the reverse complement.
TCCCTATATGGGATCCGAACCCGTGGCCTTGGTGTTATCAGCACCGCACTCTCCCGAGTGAGCCACGGGCCGGCCCAGATATAAATATATTTTAAAAGTGATCTTGAAAGACACATAATCAGGAAAGAAAAACACTCTTGCTATTAACATTTCCCTCTTAAAGAGCTTTGAAATGTGTGACTAAAAGAATTTTACTACCTAGGTAGCAACAACATTGAGCAACAGGACAAAAGTAAGTGATCTGAGGTGGAGCACTTGAGGGCACAGAATTAGTAGCCTTTCAGTAGCAAGCAGAGACACAAACCCAGAGTTATCACAGTGGAGGTGAGGAATCTTGTTACTCTTTTTTAGAAAATAAAAATAGTTAAGGGAAATGGGATAAGAAGTATTGGAGACCAAGGAAATAGTGTGAGAGCAAATAAATAAGGGTTTCATTTTTTTGAAAACCAGCTACTTAAAAAAATAGCCAGAGAAATTTTACTGAAAAAAATAAGCAACAAGTATTTATTGAGTGTCTACTATGTGTCCAATACTTCAGGAAATACAAAAGCAATATGATTTGGTTGCTGCCCTCAGGGAGCTTACAATCTAATTTGAGACACAATTCAGAAAACTCTGAAGCTGGACTGGGCAGGTAACGCTTGCTACCCCTAACAAAGCCAAGTAATTTCCCTAGATGCTTTGTTTAAATGACGACCCCTGTATCCCCTTCCCCACCACCGTGAATCTATTAAGAGTACTTCCCAGTTAGGACACACTTAGCAAGGAGGGGCTTTAAAAATAAAAACCAAAACGGTACATTTTTAGGCCTTTCAGCACCAGTTTACATGCCAGCAATACTTCCCATTCACAACGGCAACATCGTGGGGATAGTCTAATCTTTAAGAATAATGGCGTGGGATTTCAAGGCAGTATTATCAACCCATACACAGCCACAATGTTTTCTTTAGTAACTCTGGTTGACACCAACCCCCATCACCTCCCAGAAAGTCACATTAGGTATCCCCAAAGCAGGATATGGGGATGTGGAAGGTGAATGAAGAAGAGATAAAAAAAAAAAGGATTTCTCCACTTAATAATCATGGAGAGTGAAAGGCAAAAACGTTAACAATAACAACAAAAACGCCTGTTACTGTGGTGTTTTTCTTCCTACAACATCCTACACCAGAGGTGGCTACATGTCAAGTATGGTGGAAAAGGAGGAGTCTCCTGTTTGTGACATCAGTTTCCAAAGCAATTTAGGGGTTGTCCATAAGGTGAAGGGTCTGAAGAAATTTGGAATTCCTATCCCATTATGAAAAGAGTGAACAAATACCTCAGTGCTCTAGTGACGTCCCCTAGTCGTAACACACCCTACGGCGGCCTCCATGTCCAGCTTTCCAAATAACATCATAATTGTTTGGGGTACCCAAAACTACAGTATAGACAAGAGGAAGCTAAACACAGCAGCAAAAACATATTCCAAGAGCCGGGTCAGTGAGAAAGAAGAAAGAATAATAAGAGGAGCTCACAAAGAGGCTAGAAACGGAGAGGGGACGGAAGCCCACGCGTGGAGGATGGGAAGCTCAGCGCCACATCGGGAGCCCACGGGGCCAATCGCCTCGCTACCTCCCACCCGGAACAAATTAATCCTCCGCACTCCAAACTGAGGGCCACATGGGGGAGTTTGGGGCAGTTCCACCCCATTGCCCTCCTTCCCCCACCCCCCACCACCCCCAAAGCCAGGCCGGATCTGGATCAGAGGAGGCAGGCTGAGGGTTGGAAAGGGAGGAGGCCCTCTCCTTCGCCACCGGCACAGGCCAGGGTAGGGAGAGGGCCCTACTACAGAGGGCCCAGGCCTCGCTCGCTCGCGCTCTTTCTCGCTCTCCCCGCTCAGGCTCTAGCCGCATGCCCCCCCTCCGGCTGTCCCAAGCCCCGCCCCGGCCACGCTCCCAAATCGAGGCCCCGGCTCTGGCGCGGCCCACTAGGCCGCGAACCCAACCATAAACAAACCCTCCGGCGGCCGACTGCTGGGGGGGGGACTCCAGGGCTCGCCTGACTGGGTGGGGGTGTACAATGGGGAAACATACAGTGCGGGGGGGCCTACCGAGGGAGGAGGATACGGAGGGGGTAGGGGAGAAAGGAGGGAGGGTAGAAGGGGGATCGCGGATTTAAAGGGGCCGCGGACAATACCCGGCCCCGCCGCGCTGCCGCTGCCGCCGCCGCCGCCGCCAACGCCGCTGCGCTCCCAACTTTACCTCAGTCTCCTCCACACTGACACCCCGGGCCGCGCCGCCCCTGTCACGTGATATAAGATTCCCTCCTCCCCACCCCCCTCCCTCCTTTTCCCTCTCGCGCTCGTTCTCGCGCCTTCCCCCTCCCACTTGCCTTCCTGCGTCCCCCAGCACGTGATGCGAACAGGGACGCGCACGCAAGCGTGCGCGTGCCGCCTCGCCACGAGACACCTCACTCCGGCTCCGCCCGCCTTCTTCACGGCGGCTCTGCCTCCGCCACGTGACGCACGGGTGGCCTCCGCTTCCTTTCACTGGCGTAGTTCGGCGACTCTGCACGCGCCACTCCCGGGTGCCATTGCCGGCCTGAGTCACGTGTTGGGGGGAAGCGGGAAGGCGACGTTCTCTTTTTGTAGCCCCCTTATCCGCCATGTTTTCAGGCCGGGTCTGGCTTGGTCCTTTCCCGTAAGGAAATGGCCGGGGAATTCCAGAGAACCCAGGCGCCATTGCTTCGGCGGAGCCTGGACTGAGGAGGAAGGGCAGCGGGGTAAACCCGAGCGGTTCTGCTCAGGGTAGGGAGGCCATGGCGTCCGGCAGTAACTGGCTGTCCGGGGTGAATGTCGTGCTGGTGATGGCCTACGGGAGCCTGGTGAGGAGATCCCCCACCCCGTTCCTGCTGTCGTGTCTGACCCAATGGAGACCCTCCTGTTGCGCTCTTCCCTCTCTTCATCTTTCACTTACCTGTGGTTTTTCTGGGCCTAGACTCCTATTTCAGGAGTACCTGGGAGCTTTAAGTTGCCGACCCGGACCGACCTGCCCCTGGATGACAACCCTCTCTCTCAACCCTGGGACACAGACCCCCACCACTACTTACCACTACTGGCTTCCCTAGATCCACCTCCATCTTTGATGGCCTTGCTTTGCCCCAAGTTTTACTCCGAAGTGTCCTGGAGAGCCCGAATCTGAGGATTTGGAATAAAGGCATGCCTTTTTTTTTTTTAACTGTACTTTTATTAAAGGTTCTTTATTTTTCATATCTTTTTGGACAGGTGTTTGTACTGCTATTTATTTTTGTGAAGAGGCAAATCATGCGCTTTGCAATGAAATCTCGGAGGGGACCTCATGTCCCTGTGGGACACAATGCCCCCAAGGTAGGTCCTTAGAGCATGAAATAAACCTGGTTCTCCAGCTTTTTAAAGGACAAGAATGAGATTTCCTCTGCCTTTAGAGATTACCTTGATTCCCGTGTTTCGTTGTCCAATTATCTTCGTACTTATTAAGTTCAGCAGTAGCTGCCAGCCTTGGGATTTGGCTTACCTGCTTACTGCTGTGGCACAGCATGTAGCTTACCCAGGAACTTCAGTTTTTGCATCTGCGGGGTGAAGAGCTTCGATTGAAGTTCCCAACTCTGTCTTAAGATGTTTCCCAGTACATCTTAAATTACCCAGTGTTTTTTGTTTGATTTTGTCTTAGGATGGGGTTGGAGTGGTTACAGTTAGCCCCAGAGCAATGAGAACTTTGCAGACTTATCATAGCCCCATAAATCATCTAGTTCCCCCATTCGTGTTACAAACAAGCCCAAGAAAAGGAAGCAACTTACCGAGGACGTATAGAAAGTGAATAACCTAATGGTTTCTTAACATTTGTCTATACTCTGTCCTTAGGTGATTATCTGCCTTTCCTTGGCTTTAAGTATCTACAGATGAAATTTTATCTCTATCCCAAACTTCTTTCCTGTTTTTCATACTTAGACATCCAACTACCTACCTGACATTTCCATTTAGATTTCTAACAGGCATCTCAAACTTAACATGTCTAAATCAGAACTTTTGATGTCCCACTGCCAATCCCGTCCAGCTGCTTCATCTTCACTTCTCAGTAAAAGACACCTGCTTCCCTTTCCTCCTTTTTTATGGTTCTCCCTCTATCACTGAGATCCAGTTCCATCAGTTAAATTTCCCACCTTTGCACATGCTATTACAGTGACCTGGAATGGTCTTCACTTGGCTAGCTCATTCATTCTTTAGATCTTAGCTTAAATGTTACTTCCTCAAAAGAGGAAATGTTTATTACTTATTTTAAAGTAAGTACCCCGTCTCTTTATTTTCTCATAGTATCCTGATTTGTTTCTTCATAGCATTTACCATAATTTTTCTTTTATTTTCATCTGTTTGTTTGTTACAAGCTTCTCTAGACTGTAAGTTTCAAGAATGCACACACCATACCCATTTTGTTCACCAGAAAGCCAGGACCTACATAAAATAGGTACTCAATAATTTGTTGAATGAAAAGCAGGTTAGTGGGAGAGCTAGAACTAGTACTTGATTCTCTCAATTCCTAGAGCAGTATTCTTTTATTAACCAGTGCTTTTAACTCTTCCCCTCCTTGTTCTTAGGTGACATATTAGGTGAAAAGGCTCAAGAAGGATGTCACGGCATGAACCCTCAACAGTACTCCTTCCACCTGCCTCTCATGAGAGGGACATAGGGTTGGTGTCCAGTACATCATTAGCCAGTCAAATCTTTGGCTATTTAGAGGCTCACTGGACTACATGAGATCAAGATTCTCTTAGCTTTAAAAAAATTCTCTTATCTAAATTCTCATCCATTGCTGGTGGAAGTATAAATTAGTAAAACCACTTTGGAAAATAAATGGGTGTTATCTGGTAATATTGCACATGTACCTAATCCATGGCCCAGCAGTTCCACTCTTACCATCAAGAAATTTTTGCCAATGTGTACCAAGTGATATTTACGAAAATATACATAGCAGCATTGTTTGCAGTATTTAAAAAAGAAACCGTTAACACAAATGTCCACTTTAAAATAGATAAATACCAAGGGTTTGGATCCCCTTACTGGCCAGCTGCAAAAAAATAATAAGATTTTTAAAATAAAATGGATATATAGTGATATGTTCTAGAATATTACAAGGAGTGAAAATAAACTGAAGGTCAGTATGTGGACACAAATGAATCTCAAAAACATACTCAGTGAAAAAAGCCAAAAGAATATGTACCATATGATACCATTCTATTTATATGAGATTCTAGAACAGGCAGAACTATAGAAGAGAGCACATCATGGAGCTATGTGGGGAGATTGACTTTAAAGTAGTATGAGGGGACATTCTGGGGTGATGGAAATATTCTTTATCTTGACTGAGGTATATGTAAATTCGATCTCAATAAGGTTTACTTAAAAACAGTTTGGAGAAATTTATAAAATATTTTTCCATTTGTGGTGAAGAATAAGAGGTCTGTTGACAAATTAAGGTTTGGGGTAGGGCATCAATCAAGGATTAACGCACAGGACATTGGTAGCATTCCATTTTATAAACTGGATATTGGATACTGGTGTTAACTATATTCTGTGTATTATATATTTCACAGTGGAAGTTTTCTAAAAAGTTACAACAAAATATTTCCTGAGTGTCTGGCAACCGTTTTAGGTCAGAGAAATGGATATGAAACGTAATAGTGGTTGCTTCTGGTTAAGTGATGGGTGTACCTTTAGTACCTTTTTTTTTTTTTTTTTTTTAAAAAGATGACCGGTAAGGGGATCTTAACCCTCGACTTGGTGTTGTTAGCACCACACTCACCCAGTGAGCAAACCGGCCATCCCTATATGGGATCCGAACCTGAGGCCTTGGTGTTATCAGCACCACACTCTCCCGAGTGAGCCACGGGCCGGCCCCCTTTAGTACCTTTTTGTTTTGTTTTGGTTTTTGGCTTTTTTTGGTGGCTGGCTGGTACTTTTTAAAATTATGCCATGGATGAGAATTACCTACTTTATAAATTAGGGGGCCTTAAATAAATAAATATAAATAAAAATTAAATATGCTTTAATTTTCTTTAAAGTGGCCTCTAGAAGTTTTATTGTCCACCAGTTAGGATAGTCCCCAAATTATTAAAGACTATATACAGGCCTCCTCCTCACCAAATTTTATTAGAGTAGATTATGACTTCCAGTTGGTGTCTGCTTTTTCTCAACTCAAGAAGTTCTTTATAACACCTAACCAAGATTCTTCTAAGTCCAATTTAAAGTCAAATAATTTTGATGCTAAGAGCTGGCCTGTTAACTTAGCTGGTTAGAGAATGGTGCTGATAACATCAAGGTCCAAGGGGTTGGTCCCTGTACCGGCCAGCCACCAGAAAAGAAAAATAATATTGATGCTGTAGAGCTTGAAGGAATTCAGGCAAGTTAAAATATCTAGAGATAATACAGCTTGGAGAGGTTATTAGAGAACCCAAGCTTTATCCTTGTGTCTTATCTGACAATTTCATTAAATACATGAGCATTTTCTCTGCTTCTCTTGTCTTAGTTGTTCATGTGCTCTGCCCTATTTCTAGATTGGTGGGAAGCAGAGTGCAGGTTAAGTGATTGTGTATTCTTTTCTCTCTGTGAACAGGACTTGAAAGAGGAGATTGATATTCGACTATCCAGGGTTCAGGATATCAAGTATGAACCCCAGCTTCTTGCAGATGATGATGCTAGATTGCTACAGCTCGAAACCCAGGGCAATCAAAGTATGTGGCAAGCTCTTGGAGGGTGCTTCAGTGAGGAGTCCCACCAGCACAGAATGCCTTTGCTCTCAAGTGTTGTCAACAGTTGTGCAAAACCTCACTCATTCCTCAGTTATTGGATATGTACCAGATGCAGGGATGTAGCTTATCAGCCTGCTGGAGTTTAGGGACTCTTTTGAGGGTTATGCCTGAAACCAGTGTTTTTCTCAACAGGTTGCTACAACTATCTGTACAGGATGAAAGCTCTGGATGCCATTCGTGCCTCTGGTAAGGGCTACCCGACAGGATCTATTCTAGGATCCTGAAATCTCACCTAGGGAACAGAGCGATGAACTCATTTTATGTGTTAGGATTTGTCCTTTCTGCACATTCTTGACTAGTAGGAATTTCTTAGAGTTTTGAGAGTACTAGGTTACTCTTTTGCCTAAGGAAATGATGTAGGCAGGTCATTCTCAAAAAGTCTGGCGGGGTTTTTTTGTTTTTTTAAATTTCTCTCTTGAGACCTTTAGTTTCATTAATTGGATGGTGATAATTTGCTTGCTTTTCCCTAAAAGACAGGTGACATCTGCTTTTTCACTTTTTCTTGAATTTTTTCCATTCTCTGATCACTTGTCATATATGTTCTGTCTCTACCAAAACATAGTTTATATCATAAAGCCAGAATGGGTAAGTAAGACAGTAGAAAGGATGATGACACTGTTGTATCATTGGTATAGCTTACAGTTGTTTTGCCACCACCAAATGACCACTGAAGCACAGCTCTATACCTCTGATCTTCTTGATTCTGTTAGAATTTCCCTCCAGCTCAACTCACTCATTTCATTAGACCTATTTCTAAGTTTGGGAAGTTAACTAGAAAGACTAAAGAATGGGAGAAGGATATCATGTGCTGTTATCTCCTCAGAGATCCCATTTCATGCTGAAGGCCGGCATCCACGTTCCTTAATGGGAAAGAATTTCCGCTCCTACCTGCTAGATCTGCGAAACACTGGTTCTCCTTTCAAGGGTGTGCGCAAGTCCCTCATTGATACCCTATTGGATGGCTATGAGACAGCCCGCTATGGAACAGGGGTAAGCTGGATGGGCAATTTTTCTTTCAAGGGACTAAAGGGATATCCCAAACTGAGAGATCCTCACTGTTCCTTTCTCTTTCCTAAGGTCTTTGGCCAGAATGAGTACCTGCTCTATGAGGAGGCCCTGAGTGAACTGGCTACCGTGTGAGTTTGGAGGGCAACACGTCAAAGGGGGCTGGTTAGATAATACAGTAGTGATGGACTTTTCCCACAGTGAAATGATCTTTGTATAGCAATATGAACAAAATCAATAATACCACAAAAGCTGTCATGTTCTAGGCTATTAGAACTGCCTCTTGCTCACATTAGAAAGCAAATGCTACTATACAACCTAATAAGAGAAGCCTCTCCTACTTTCGTGTCCCATCTTTTTTTTTGTCCAGCCCAATAAAATGTCAGTTGATATAGCCTAGCAAAGAGAATAAAGTTTTTCAGCAGACAGAGATTCTGTCTGTTCCAGAGTCCCAGTGTCTTCCTTTTGTGATTTGGTGTGATGAAAGTAAGAATTAAATGCCACTCATTTTTATTACTACTTAAAACATTAGTAACCCTCTCTGAAACAAAGGGCATCACAGTAGAGGCAACTGTTGAGCATTTGTGTTCTAGGAGAGGAATCATGACTTTTGTTTGGGAATGCTTTAAGTATATACTAACATAGTTTTGTTATGTTGTTTATGGAAATGTTAAAGAAGGAAAGCCAATCTAGAATAAAAATATTAGTTACTAGCCATAAAAAGAATACATCTGTTTTCTGCTGTGTTGAATATGGCTCTTTTTCAAGAGGTAAGGGATATACTATCCTGTCTTCTCACTGTCCCTAAAAGTGAGTTACCTTGCTCCTAAAGACAAAAGGTCCATGCCGAGCCCGTGGCGCACTGGGGAGAGTGCGGCGCTGGGAGCACAGCAGCGCTCCCGCCGTGGGTTCGGATCCTATATAGGGATGACCAGTGCGCTCACAGCGTTCATTGGCTGAGCGCGGTGCGGCCGGTCTCAAAAAAGGACAAAAAAAAAAAAAAAAATCTGTCTTTTTGATTTCTAGTTTCCGGAAAGGTTTTATGAAATCTGACAAACTTAGGTTTGAGTCCCAGGTTTGTTACTTACTAGCTTTGTGACCTCATGCAAGTTATTGTTGGACCTTCAGTTTCCTAACCTGCAAAACATGGTGATATGACAGTATAGGAGATAATGGGGATGCTGGTAAATTAAGTACTGGTAAAGCACAAAGTATAATGTTCTAACATGTGGTAAGTACCCAATAGCTGCTTCTAGGCTTATTTTTTGGTATTTGGTTTTCAAGAGACTCCATTTGGACTGGCAGTATGTTAGCTGCATATACACATTAGGTGAATCGGGAGAGTTAAAGTTTTCTTTAAGCATAGTGAGATGAAGAAAAGCTTGAGCCAGAGGCAAGGACTCAGTAGGTAATCGGTTTCTCTGTTATTTCCAAGCTACCAAATAGGATTTTAGTAACTAGTTTACAAGATAAGACAGAGACCATTTGTGGCTACAGCTGTATTTATAGGATGGGATAAGCCCTGAATGTATCCACTAGTCCTCTTTCTCTCCATGACCTCCCCCCTCTGTATCTTCAGGGTCAAAGCACGAATTGGGAGCTCTCAGCGACAACACCAGTCAGCAGCCAAAGACCTAACTCAGTCCCCTGAAGTCTCCCCAACAACCATCCAGGTGACATACCTCCCCTCCAGTCAGAAGAGTAAACGTGCCAAGCACTTCCTCGAATTGAAGAGCTTTAAGGATAACTACAACACATTGGAGAGTACTCTGTGATGGAGCTGAAGGACTCTCACTGTGGACTGAGCCAGACAGACACAGTGTGCAAGACAGGCTGCTTGCTGGACAGCTCTCAGGACATCTGGCTCAGCAGGCCCAGACTGTTATCAGCTGAAGTTCCCATTGTGTCCAGAGTTCTTAGAGCTTGTGCCTAGAGGGTCATTCCCCAACCCTTTCTTATGGGCATTTTTAGAACATCAGCTAAGATTTTATTTTTCCCCAGTAGCACTCTTTTCTGGATTTCAATTTAGATGTTATTCTTCATGTTATGCCAGAGCTTCATTAAAAATCTCACTTGGTTTTGGCCATAGTTCTCTTGCCCTGTTCCAGGCTATTTAATCTCAAAGGTGAGACTTGGAGTGAGGTGTCTTCCATGTGTAACCCTTTGTATATGGCTGGATGGGAACTGTTTGGACATCTCAGTGTTGACTGATAAAAGAGGAACTGGTGGGGAGATTGGGTGAGGAAATGGGTGGTATGTGAAACTTACCCTGGTACTCCATTTAAACTGGGATGTGTTAAATCATTAACACAACTTTCCTGACTTGTAAAGATCTGCCCTTCCACTTTCATTCCATACTCTGTCGTGAATAAATCGTATAAAAAGGAATGTTCTGATACATGATATAATCTATTCCAGGGTAAGAGACAGCATGAAGAAGTGGTTTCCCCTAACAAGCCAATGCATTGGTTTGACTTTATAGTTATTTAATAAAAAGAAGTATTAAAAAATAAAGTACGTGATTTATTCCTTTACAGTTGTCTTTTTTTTTTTTTTCTTTTTTTTTTTTTTTCCTTTTTTCCTGTCCGGCAACAGATCGCAACCCTCAGTGTCACGCCCGCACCGGACCGGACCGGCAACGGGATCGCAACCCTCGGTGTTGCACCCGCACCTCACTCAGCCAGTGAGCGGGAACCGGTCTGTATGTGGGATCCGAACCCTCGGCGGGAGCGCCGCCGCACTCCCAAGCAGCGCCACGCTCCCAAGCGGCGCACTGTAGCAGTGCGCCACCGGGCCGGCCCTACAGTTGTCTTTTAATAAAAGAGGCATATGGTGCCAGCCCGTGGCTCACTCGGGAGAGTGCGGTGCTGATAACATCAAGGCCTTGGGTTCGGATCCTATATAGGGATGGCCAGTTAGCTCACTGGCTGAGCGTGGTGCTGACAACACCAAGTCAAGGGTTAAGATCCCCTTACTGGTCATCTTTTTTTTTAAAAAAAAAAAAGGCATATGACACCAAGGTGCACAGTTCGATACTTGTACCGGGCAGCCACACAAAAAGAAAATACAACAGGAATATGATAAGTTCTCTGGACCCTTCTAATAAGAGTATAGGGCATGAGGATTTACATCAAGGGAATTGGTGGGACTGTGTCTCTGTCCTGGACATAGGACCATGCAGATACTCTTAAGGACCCCAACAAGAAATCCTGAAATAGGGACTATATCCCTTGCTCATAGAATTGCCTGTGTTGCTAATAAAAGGCTGGACAACCAGGATTTAGGTCTCCAGGGCAACAGGCCAGGTGAGGAATCAACTCTTAGGCCCAGGGTCATTGTTGCAGGCGTAAATGTTGCTATGACTACTGAAACCTCGGTGACTGAACTAAACAGAAAGGTGAGCCTGCCCAGTCTTCTAAGACCATATCAAGCAAGTCTATAGACATGTCTGTGGAAAAGATGACAAAAGTAGAAGAGGTATGCAGAGTTGGAAGGAGGGGCTGGGGTTGAAGGAGTTTCCCTTGATGAGGTTTCCAGATCAATTTACCAGAAGTGCACCATTTACTGGGAAAAGCCATTGATAGAACAGAAGGATATAGTTAATAACAGGAGCGGGAGACTATGACACATAGTAGGTATTCAAATATGCGTTCCATCCCAACCCCTTGATGTTTTCTTTGATCCATTTTGAAAAGAGTAGAGCTTTCTTCTCCTCAGCTCCCTTAGAAATTGATAACTTCCTTTCAAAAGATAAAGGTCTATGTATCCCACTAGAATAGGGTACGGGAGTGAGGTTCTGTAGATGAAGGCAGATCCACAACTCCTTTTTCTCGCAGTTTTCAAAGGGCCATGGTTGACAGGTAATCTCTGCTTCCATCCCCTCCCCTTACCCTTTAGCTTGACCTTTCCACTCTCCTGTTCTCCCTGAGCCACCTCCCAACTCTGCTCCATCATGTTAAGGAGTTATCAAGAAGGAAAACATGTAACGAAGAGTGCTACTGGAACAAGAATTATTGAGAAGTAGTCTAATTTGAAGCTACTTCAAATTAGGGGCGATAAGCAGCCTTGTTCCCAAAGCAAGCAGAGATCAGCCTCCTAGTGCCCACTAGGTCAGGCTATATGGACTATGTGGTTATTGCCCCCTGCTTCCCATTCTCTGAAGGAAAATTGGAGCAAGTTTTTGTTGTTGTTGTTGTTGTTGTTTTAAGAATTCAAGTGTTTGTTGGCTAGGTTTGGGCTAATCGTGGTAGGATTTGCAGTAACTATTTGTTGAATGAGTGAATTAGAAGACTGAAAAGAATGTGCTGCATATCTGTTTCACCTGATGAGCTTCTTAAAAAACTGATGCTCAGGTTTTACTCCAGGAGATTCTGATTAAAATGGGTTGGAATAGGAGAACCTATTTTTAAGGTTTCACAGTTATCATATACAGAGCTAGAAAAGATGTGAGGAAACAAGAACGCAATGTTAGTAGGATTCTAGGTTGGTTCAGCCATTTTTATGAAGGCAGTTTAATGAAATTATCAACATTTAGGGGGCTGGCCGGTTAGCTCAGTTGGTTAGAGCAAGGTGTTATAACCCCAAGGTCAGGGGTTCAGATCCCTGGAATGGCCAGCCACCAAAAAGAAAAAAAAAAATGAACAAAATTTAAAATTCACACATCCTTTGAACTGGCAACTCCACTTCTAGGAATTTACCTTGTGTATATGTACTTGCAAAAGCACTAGAAGGCACACAAGAATGTTTATGACGGTGCTGGTGCTGATTATACTATGCACCTTTTAAACTGAATGAAGCAAATCTCTGCACTAATATGAATATATATATGAGGGTACTTCAGAAAGTTTGTGGAGGGGCCGGCCTGGTGGCGCACTGCTACAGTGCGCCGCTTTGGAGTGTGGTGGTGCTCCCGCCGAGGGTTCGGATCCCACATACAGACTGGTTCCCACTCACTGGCTGAGTGAGGTGCGGGCGCAACACCGAGGGTTGCGATCCCGTTGCTGGTCCGGTCCGGTGCGGGTGCGACACTGAGGGTTGCGATCCGTTGCCGGACATGAAAAAAAGACAAAAAGGGAAAAAAAAAAAGAAAGAAAGTTTGTGGAAAAATAGAATTTAAAGATAATATGAATCTTTCCTTGAACTTTTTTTTTTTTCATTTTTGTCTTTTTTCGTGACTGGTAATGACTGGTAACGGGATCGCAACCCTCGGTGTCACGCCCGCACCACGCTCAACCAGTGAGCGGACGGTCTCTATATGGGATCCGAACCCTAGTGGGGAGCGCCACCGCGCTCCCAAGCACTGCCCTCTACCGAGTGAGCCACCGGGCCGGCCCATTTCCTTGAACTTTTTTTTTTTTTTTTTTTTTTTTTTTTTTTTTTTTTTTTTTT
>NW_007726265.1:88476-144082 GCF_000696425.1 Galeopterus variegatus | reverse complement strand
CCCTCCGTTTTGCCCCCGTCCCGGCCCGGGGACCGGCGACGGGATTTCAAGGCTCGGCGTTGCTCCCGCGCCTCGCTCAGCCAGTGAGCGGGAGCCGGTCTGCATGTGGGATCCGAACCCCCGGACGGGAGCGCCGCCATGCTTCCCAAGCGGCGCACTATCCAGTGCGCCACCGGGCCGGCCCTCCTTGAACTTTTAAAGTACCCTCGTACTTGCCTGGGACAAGATGCATAAGAAACTTTTGTTGAGGACTGAGACACAGAGTAAAGCTTTTACTTTTCATTTAATATGTTTGTGTGTGTCGGCTGGCTGCCTCGCTCAATTGGTTAGAGCATGGTGTTGTAACACCAAGGTCAAGGGTTCAGATCCCTGTACCAACTGGCAACCAAAAAAAAATTTTTCATATATATTTCTGTATGGATTTAATTTCCTGGTTATATGGAAAAAATACTTTTATTTATTTATTTATTTTATTTATTTTTATTTTTATTTTTTTTTAAAAGATGACCGGTAAGGGGATCTTAACCCTTGATTTGGTGTTGTCAGCACCACGCTCAGCCAGCGAGAGAACCGGCCATCCCTATATGGGATCCAAACCCGTGGCCTTGGTGTTATCAGCACCGCACTCTCCCAAGTGAGCCACCGGGCCGGCCCGGAAAAAATACTTTTAATTAAAAAAAGTCAACAGTGGATATATATACATACATATGTATAAATGTGATGTATATGTATATTCCTTTAAGGTATCAAAAAACTACTTAAAGGGCCGGCCTGTGGCTCACTCGGGAGAGTGTGGTGCTGATAACACCAAGGCCACGGGTTCGGATCCCATATAGGGATGGCCGGTTTGCTCACTGGGTGAGCGTGGTGCTAACACCAAGTTAAGGGTTAAGATCCCCTTACCGGTCATCCTTTTAAAAAAAAAAAAAAAAAAACTACTTAAAAAAAAAAACCTTAATTAAGATTCCAGTGTCTAGCTAGGATTGATGTGATGGGAGGTTGGTGTGATGGAAAGAATATTAGCCTTAGAAAGATTGGATTTGGGGCCGGCCTAGTGGCGCACTGGAGAGTGCGCCGCTTAGGAGCACGGTGGCGCTCCCGCTGAGGGTTCGGATCCCATGTGGAGACCGGTTCCCGCTCACTGGTTGAGCGTGGTGCGGGCGCAACACCGAGGGTTGTGATCCTGTTACTGGTCAGTAAAAAAGACAAAAAGGAAAAAAAAAGAAAAAAAGAAAGATTGGATTTGAGTGCTTGCTTCAGCAGCACATATACTAAAATTGGAATGATACAGAGAAGATTAGCATGGGGAAAAAAAAAAAGATTGGATTTGAGAGCCAGGTCTGCCATTATGTGGCCTCGGGCAACTCACAGCTTTTATTTTCTTTGTCTATATTATGTAAAAATGAATACCTATGCCACATGGTTATTGAAATGACATAATGTATTTAATACAAACTAGGTTCTAAATCAGTTCTAGTTACCCTTTCAAGGATTTTGCAGTCTTCTGACAGTGGCACAGAGGTAATGAATGAACAAGCAGCCTCACTGATGGGTTTTTGTATCCACTCCTCACTTTAACCTATTCAACTTCCACCTCTATACCTGGGGCATGTGGTAAAATTCACATACTCACTGTCTGTGGCAGATGACATTGAGCCAAAGGAGAAACCCATATGCCACCCTAAGGATGCAGGACACTACGGTACAGCAATTGGCACTGGCTAACAAGCAACTACTGATGGTAAGTTCTATCAGGGAAGCCTGAAGTTTCATTCATTACTGCCCTGTGCCTTTGCCCACTGGGATTTCCAAGTGCTTAATCTCTGTCCATGCTCACCATTTCATTTGCCTCTGAGGTTTTCACCATTACCTACAGTAATATCTTTTTAACTCCAAATGCCAAAGCTCTTTTTCATTGATTCTTTGCATCTAGCTTGCAGGTGGCACCTTTTAAAATTCCAAATTGCATATTGGCCAGCTGCAAAAATAAAATAAAATAAAATAAAATCCCAAAGTGCATTCTAGTCCTCTCATCTTGGTGAGACTCAAAACTGTCTTAGTATCCAGCACCTGCATCTCAGTACTTCTTTCTCTTGCTGGGGAGAAATTGCTGTCATGTAACCATCTTTGAAACCCAGGTACCGGGCCGGCCCGTGGCTCACTCGGGAGAGTGCGGTGCTGATAACACCAAGGCCCCGGGTTCGGATCCCATATAGGGATGACCGGTTCGCTCACTGGCTGAGCGTGGTGCTGACAACACCAAGTCAAGGGTTAAGATCCCCTTACCGGTCATCTTTAAAAAAAAAAAAAAAAAGAAACCCAGGTACCTAGCAGAGTTCTTGGTTCATGGTATGTTCTCAGCAAATATTTGCTGAACCTGGGGCTTGACCCATGGAGAAAAAATTAGATAGGCTTCCCCTCTACTTTTTTAGACTCTCTGCTACTGCCTAGATTTATGTCACATAAGAAGGCAAACACCACACTCTATTCTGCACTGCCCACCAGGTCCGTCAAGCTGCCCTACACCAGCTGTTTGATAAGGAGCATCAGCAGTACCAACAAGAACTAAATCAGATGGGCAAAGCTTTTTATGTGGAGAGACTCTGATGGCATCGGAAACACTGTTCTTCCATTCTCATCATGCCTGCTAATCTAGCTTCTTGAGCCTCTAGCACCTTGAACTTCCTTCCCAAAACATACCTGGATCTAGCCCAGGACTTAACCACTCTCCATTTCTTTATTCTCATGTC
This sequence comes from Galeopterus variegatus, assembly GCF_000696425.1. NCBI lineage: Eukaryota > Metazoa > Chordata > Mammalia > Dermoptera > Cynocephalidae > Galeopterus > Galeopterus variegatus. The sequence continues at coordinate 141,332 of NW_007726265.1, read as the reverse complement.
AACCCCTGCTGCTACTTGGGAAACAATCTAAAAATAATGGTAAAAACAAGAGTGACACCTTGTGGTCAGAGTGGGATATGCAGTGTCAATGGAAGCGGGCAGGGAAGGGGGCAGGTGGACAATATGAGACTGAGCATCCTGATTTGGTTTAATAAAGCTAGCTCTTAAAAGTTCAGACTTAGACCACTTGACTCATTCTTTCAGCCCTAAATCTTGATTTGTTTCAAAAGTGCTTACTTCTTAGCTACTATCATCTTAACTTCCTGGATTTTGTTCCCCATCTCTTAGATCTCACTTTCACAGATCCTTTCTGTAACTTGGATAAATAGCTCTGAATGTGGATATTAATCTACAGGCACTGTGTGTCAGGAGGCCCAAATTTTAGGTTTTTTTTTTTTTCAAAAGATGACCGGTAAGGGGGTCTCAATCCTTGACTTGGTGTTGTCAGCACCATGCTCAGCCAGTGAGCGAACTGGCCATCCCTATATGGGATCTGAACCCGGGGCCTTGGTGTTATCAGCACCGCACTCTCCCGAGTGAGCCACGGGCCGGCCCCCAAATTTTAGGTTTTTTTTTTTTTTTAAAAGATGACCGGTAAGGGGTCTCAATCCTTGACTTGGTGTCGTCAGCACCATGCTCAGCCAGTGAGCGAACTGGCCATCCCTATATGGGATCTGAACCCGGGGCCTTGGTGTTATCAGCACCGCACTCTCCCGAGTGAGCCACGGGCCGGCCCCCAAATTTTAGGTTTTGAGTAGGCTAGTTATTGTGAAACCTTGGACAACTCTCTTTCCTCTGGGCCTGAATTCCCACCTCTGAAAAATGAAAAGGTACCAAACTCAAATGCCTCCAGGGCTCAGGCAGTAATGTAGCAGGTGTAAGGAAATAAGGAGTTGTGGGATTTGAGGGAGGTTGGAAAGAGCATGTCTCATCTAAAGATATTCAAAATTCTGAAAAATATTGAAAACTACCAATTGATCATATGCATCCATAGGCCACAGAGAACTTTTACTTATAAGAGTTCACTTTACATACAAATGTCAATCTCAAGCCAGAGAGATCCCCATTTTGCAGCCAGTAACAGCTGAAGGAATACACCATCATTACCTGATATAATCACCATTATATGTTACTTTTTCCTGTTCTCTCACCTTGCCATCAGCATCCTCACTGGTCACTCATCCTTTCCATATGATCCTTTCCTGCCCTCAACCCCATGTGGCTGTGTTTCCACTGCAACACTCACAGTCTTCCTTACCCTCCCCGAAATCTGTCCCTGTTCTTCAGTCTCCTACTGAATCCTCCATTTTTCATCTCCTAGCTGTCAGAGGTTCTCTTTCCTTCTGCCCGTACACACCTCACTGATTAGGAGTACTAAGAGGCAGCAGAGTGTAAAGAGAAGAGCACAGCCTCTGGAGTTAGGTGTGGGTTTAAATTCCGGCTTCTCTTTAATTCTTATGTCATCATGTGTAAGTTATTTATTTTATCTGAGCCTCAATTTCCTCTTCTGAAAATGAGGACAATAGTATCCAACTCATAGGATCATTTGAGGACTAAATAAGAAAATATATAGAGAGATAGAGAACAAGCCCAGTGCTTGGCACACAGTAAATATCCTTCATATTCTTCCTCAGGAGACTTCTTTGTGACCCAAGTCCTTCACAGTTTGCTTGCTGGCCCCCTGGCCAGCTCGCTTATCCAGCTCAAATGTCATTCTCCATCCCATGCCCCTCCCTCTCTTTGTCCTACATATCTATTCATCCTCCAGTCCCCATCACCTCTGCTTCCCAAGCCTTCTTATCTTTACTCAATAACCACTTATGAGTGCTTACAACAAACAAGATGTGGAGCTCACAGGCTGATGGCAGGGGCAGGTATGGAACAGCAATGACAGGTCTGATGTGAGTTTTGTAGGAGACCAAACCACACATGGCGTGGCCTGGATGTGACCCACGGCCTGAGACTGCATCTCCCATTCTTTCTGTCTGTTCCCTGGCCCTCTGTTTCCTGAAGGTCAATCTCACCTTCACCTCCTTCACCTTCCCTCCTGTCTCCCAGTCCACCCTCTGAATCTCATGCATGGGCAATATAGCCTGGTGTTGGGAGAGCAGGCTTCAACACTGGACAGATCTGGTCTTCAGACCTGTATCTGTCACTTACTGGCTGTGTGGCCTTGCACAAGTTATTTTAATTTTCTGGGTTATAATTCCTTATATGTAAAATGGAGATAATGCCTCCCTAATTGGGCTGCTGGGGGGATTAAGTAAAGCACTTAGCAGAGAGTTGCACATAATGTCTAATAAACGGTAACCCATAATGTTTTCCTACCCCATGATAGTTTTTTCCCTTTTTATTTCCATTACCTGGCTGCCCCCTTCCTCCAGTCACACTCCCTCATCAACCTCTTCTATTTCTCTATTTCTCTTTCCTCTACTCATTTGGACCCACAGAATGCCCCATCCCCTCTGCCTTGATCCCTGACCTTGGCCTCTTGCCCCAGGGCTTGTCAGTGCCAGGCTGGCTCCAGTATTGGCAGGTTGGCCCCCTACAGAGCGCATCTCCCCTGATCCTCTCTGCCTATTCTGTCTGCTCTCATCACATCACACCATCATATTCATCCAGCTGCTCTTCCCTCTGTGGTTGATGCCTTACCCAGCTCCTCTGGCTCAGAAAGTCTCAGTCCTGTTTGAAATGGCTGCATAGGAGATACTTCCAGGAGAGCTAAAGGGCTTTCATCAGAGACCATCTGATAATTTTTGCCTAGTGATGCCATCCACAGTCTCCTTCATAGAGCACAGCATTGTAACACTGAGGTCATGGGTTTAGATCCCCTTACTGTCCAGCCACCAAAGTAAAAACTTAAAAACCCAAAAAGCTAAAAAACAAAGTCTCCTTCCAAGAGAGCTGCTCCTCCCCTGTGTCAATATTCCCAGTCTGCCTCTGTTCCCCTAGTGCCCCAAACACTGAAGTCCTTGCAATTCCTGCTAGTCCCTTTCCCAGCCTCTCATCCTCCAGTCTTTGGTTCTTCAGTGCAGGTGATGTTCTCTGAAAAGGGAACTAGAACTTAAAGGGTTAAAGATAAGAAGGGTGAGCAAGAAAGTAAAAATTACACACACGCACACGCACACGCATCTTTTGGGAGCCATAAAGGAACAGGGATATAAGACAACACCACAGGTGCCTACCCTGGGGCCTGTATGCCCATTTGTTAGTCTTCCCCTATAAGGCAAGAGCCGCATAACAGGAATTGACTGGGGCTTGGGACAAGCTATTGATCTAAATCAAGGACACTGTGAAATTGGTGTATGCTGGGGGAAGGGGAGAAAAAGGGGGAGACAGGGTGGTGTCTGGAATGGGAAAGAGGACACATGGAACAAGCCTGGAGGCTGAAGCAGAGTGTCTTTCTCCTACCCCCGCACTTCCACCCAAGCCCCCAGCCCCCGGTGCTGCTATAACTCGGGGCTCCTTTCTGCCACAGTGGAGAGAAGCATCTGCCTGCCACATGACATTCAACAAACTTGATTCTCTCCAAAAGAAAAACCTCCCATATGGGAACCAGGCTGGATCTCTATGAGGGAAGACCCTTGGAGAAGCCAGCTCAGGAGTTCTTGTTGTAAAAAGCCCCAGAAGAGGAGAGGAGTCCTAAGGACTGCAGGCTGCTTCCTGGCCGAGGGAGTTGCCTCTCTCACCCTTGATCTTAAAGCCTTAGTTTCAATTCTGCGAGGCAGGACAAACAATAAGTCTTCTCTTTGGAGCCCAGGCTGGAGCCTGCCATTGAGACAGGTTATTCTTCTATTCTGGACATCCAAGGGTGACTCTAAGGAGGATGGCTGGAAGACATGAGGATAAGGTGAGAAGGGACAAGACGGTGGAAAAAAGCAGCCAAGGATTTGTGGAAGTTTCTTATGGCTGCTTATTTGTAGCACTTAAGAGCAGGAGAGTGCCCAGATTATGTCCACTGAAAGGATCTCAGCAGTCTTGTGAGAGTGATCTGGAAAGGTTAGGAGTTCGGTTGAAAAGGTAAAGCAGAATGTACAAGTCCCCCATCCCACCCCCGGAAAGCCTCAGGGCAGCTGGAATGCCACTGAAGAGAGCAGGTGGCAAAGTTGATGAGGACCTGCTGACACTGCTGATCCTCTGGGCACTGGGGCCGTGACATCGGGGGTGGGAAGGGGAGAAGCACTGTGTGGGAGCTTTGGGGAACACTAGGTGCCCGGATGTGGAACCCTGCCAGGTATTCTTCCTGGTTCAGGTCAACGTGATCCAGCAAAGGCCAGGCACTGGTAGGAGAGGAGCTGAGGCAGGGATGGCACAAAGGGAAGAAGAGCAAGAGTCAGCTGTCTTGGGAGGGCAAGTGCAGGGGCCAGTGCCCTTCCTCAAGGAGATGGCTCTCCATCCAGACATGATTGGTGCCTGGTGTCTCTGCTCTGTCCTTTCTTTGCGGTGGGGAGAAAGGCAGATGACCACCAAAGCCCTCCTGCCTGCTTCTGTGTGATATGTTTGATATTGGGTTGTTTAATTAGGAACCAACTAAATGTCAAACATATTCTTACAGCAGTAGGCAATTCAGCATCACCCTCTTTCCTATCTCAATCTCTGGAGTTCTGGGACTCCTGTCTTTTTTACTGAAACTCTTCTCTCTGGAATCCCTCTCCCCTTTCAAAGACCAGTAGCTGCAACCTATTTGGATTTCAATCGTAACCTGGAGGGCTGGTGTGGGAATGGGTGAGAGATGGAATTTAGGGATTAAATCGTTCTATATTTTGACCCTCTATACTAGAAGGAATATACTGTAGCACTTTTCCTTATTTTCTCTTGTCCTTGTATTTTTGTGTTCCTTATTCTCCTGCCCCATCCCCCCACTATTATCCATGGCTTCCTCTCCCTGGGACTCTCTTATTCCCTAGTTCCTTTCCCTGGCTAGTCTCCACAGTAGGGGTCTTCGGTTTCTCTGTTTTCCTTTAAGAGTCAGCTGACGGTCTATCTGCCTATCTACTTCTGGTGACTGGAAGCTCTTAAGAGTGGATTCCAGCTCTGCTTTATCCTCTGCCCTATTGGGTGTCTCAATTTCCCCATTGCTGGGGCTTAGCATTAACTATCCTTGACATAATGACTAATTAGAGCTATTTATATTCTTCTCTGATAGCTCTGGTCATTTTGAACAGTGTGCCCACCTCTCCCCTGGCATATTCTCAGGTATATGGTGCCAGTGTACTGGGATCAATTGCCACCTGTCAGTAACAAGGATCCAAGTGGAAGAATAAACATGGCTTGATACTAAGCTGAGGAGTAGGCCGGCCCGTGGGTCACTCGGGAGAGTGTAGTGCTGATAACACCAAGACCATGGGTTCAGATCCTATATAGGGATGGCCAGTTCAAAAAAATAAATAAATAAACTGGGGAGAATAGAATGTATATATATATGTATTATTAGTAAATAAACTTAAAATAGAAAAGAAGGAAAAAATAAATGAACTGGGGATAATAGAGCTGGTAATAACGATTGTGATGGTGTGGTGTGGGGGTGAGTGGGGGTGGGGTTGTGAGAAAGGAGAGGCTGAAGAGAAGAGAGCAACATAGACCTTGGTCTGTGTGAGTGATCTATTTTAAGATCACTATGGGATAATAGATGACATGATCCTGTCTGGATTACTCTGACCCTCCTTTATCTCTCTCCTCAGCCCACTCGAAGTTCTGCGATGGCCTTCCAGATCCTGACCTTAGTCTCTTACTCTATTCCTTTTGCTCTTACAAGGGAGGAACAATGTCTCCTTGCCAATTAGAGACTCCCAAAATAGCACAGCAATTTGATCTGGGGATATGGGGGAACTGTCAAGGACCATGAGTGACCTCCCCTCTTCACTGTTGTCCAAGCTCCCTTAATACCAGGAATCAAAAGATAAAAGTCAACCAGTGGAGTTTGATCAGCATCCAGCATGGTCCTGGGCAGAGTAAGGGGGAAGCTGAAGGGCAACTAGGACCTCCAGGGGAAAACTGCCATTCTAGAATTGCCAAAGTACCCTGCTCTATTTCAATGTTTTCTCCTCCACTGTCCCTCCTCTTTTAACACTCCGGTAGAGCTATCCAGAATGAATGGAAAGTTTCAGGGTCAGAGAGAACTTCTCCCCTCCCCCACTTTCCATTGTCTAAAATCAGCCTCAGCTGTTCCCCAATTTTTTTTTTTTTGCTGGTGATGTCAGTCCATCAAAGTGTCTTCACCCTGTGTTCCCCCAGGAGAACAATGATGGGGTGGAGGGAGCTAGAAAGACCATATTAGGAACAAGAGGTGGAGCTGCAAGCACAAATAAAGGCTCAGGTCTGGGGAGCGCCTAGTCACTAAGGCAGCAGCCCCTCCTTTCTTACCCTAGTCTCCAGTTCTCCAGTGTTCACAGGTGAACCCATCAACAACCACTGCTCATGATGGAGGCTATCAAGAAAAAGATGCAGATGCTGAAGTTGGACAAGGAGAATGCTCTGGATCGGGCAGAGCAAGCTGAAGCTGAGCAGAAGCAGGCAGAAGAAAGAAGTAAGCAGGTAGGCACTGGCATTGGTCTTTCTCACCTACTGGTGAAGACTATGAGATGGAAGGGAGCTTTCATGGGAACAGCAGTGATCACTGGTGCCAGCTCCTTCTTTGGATGGGAGGGACTCCCCAAGCCTCACTGGAAAGGCAGAGGACATCTAGGGTATCTGCCTCAGACTGCCTTTCTGACCTTGGGAAAGTCAGTGGCCCCTTCTGAGCCACAGTGTGTCTGCTGGATTTAAGTAGACGTGGACCATGTTTTGAAAGGACCTCTGACTTCTAGAAGAAAAGGTAAGAATTTAGCATGCAGCATTTCTTTTCTCTTAAAAAGCATCACAGGCATATACACCCTTGGATATTTACCATCTAAGGGTCTTGGATGAACACCCAGAATGGCTTGGTCATCTTAGGGTTAGAGATTACAAAGTCACAAACAAAGCCATAGCATAACTCCTGGACCAGTGCGCTGGAAATGGCTAGAGGGATGGCAACATGGAGGCTGGGCTCAGGGGTCTATCAGGGTTCAAGAGACTGGGATCCAAGCCTGCACTGTTGTATATGTATAAAGGTACTTCAAAAAGTTCATGGAAAAATAGAATTAAAAGATAATGTAAATCTTTCCATGAACTTTTTGAAGTGCCCTTGTAGTTTCTGTGTGTGACTCTCTGGGTCCCTGTAGCTGGAGGATGAGCTGGCAGCCATGCAGAAGAAGCTGAAAGGGACAGAGGATGAGCTGGACAAGTATTCTGAAGCTTTGAAGGATGCCCAGGAGAAGCTGGAGCTAGCAGAGAAGAAGGCAGCTGATGTGAGTATTAGAGAGATGGGAGATGGGTTTAATCTACACATATATTCATGTGAATATATGACTAAATTCCAAACACACATTGACATACACATACTTGTGGGTTTACAGAACGTAGACATATATACCCACATACATTTTTGCATATAAGCACATGCTGGTATAACCAGCATATATTTTCTTTCCTGTAGATATGCAGAAGTCTCATTTTTGTCCTACTTTCAGGCCAGGAATTTAACTATCTTTCTCAGGACCTGGACAAAGGGAGGGAATTCCGAATCCAAACTACTATCACTTGTCCCACCTCATCCCCCATACCACATTCTTAGCTTCTGTGTCCAAGGCTTGGAATGTAGATATGTGTATTAATAGGGAACCTCTCATCTTTCAACTGTCTGACAAAGCCAGCTCAGATTTCACAATGGAAAACAAAGGTCACACTGACCCTGGCCCTATATGGGTTTATTTATCTTGGCCAATGTGGTCATCTGCCCTTATACCACAAAGATGCCATAGGAAGCATTGCTCATAGGGCAGCAGAGAGGTCCTTAGAGTGCTAGACGATAATAGAAACTGAGAAAGATGGGCCGAGCCCGTGGCGCACTCGGGAGAGCGCGGCGCTGGGAGCGCAGCAGCGCTCCTGCCGCGGGTTTGGATCCTATATAGGGATGACTGGGGCGCTCACTGGCTGAGCGCGGTACGGCCAGTCTCGAAAAGGACAAAAAAAAAAAGAAACTGAGAAAGAATCTTAGGGGGTAAAAATATCACCACTGACCTTAGCTATGACCTTGAGTAAATTACTCAGCTTCTCTAGGGCTAAATTTTCCCATTAGAAAATGAAATAAATTCTCTTTTTCCACTTTATATTATCTACTAATCACCTACATTTCCTTCATCTTCAACCTTGAAGTTTGCTGCAAGTATAAATGAGAAGTATCTCATTTATAGGAGAGTTTATTGGAAGAAAAGTACCATAGGAACCTTAATAGCAACAAAAGAATGTCCCAGTTTTTATAGAAATACAGTTAATTCCCAGCAAACTGAGTTAATAGGAAAAATAGGAGTATGTATTACTTAAAATCACATTTGGTTTTAGAAAATATCTAGAAGGACAGAGTGGACCATTCACAAATGCTTTTGTATACTCATATTTGGCCTCTCTACTATTTGGTTTCTGATCTTCTCTTTAGCTGTCCACTACCTTCAGTGGCCCTGGTAAGTGGTGACAGTTGAATATCTGATGCAAGTTAGAAACACAAACTGCATAATATACATTATATACACTCATAGTTTCCAAAAGCTTAGGCCACCATAAAGTATTAATTCTCCCTTCCTTGTTCAGTTTTGCACTAAAGGGGAAAAAAAAATTCTCCCTTCTTGGAAAACTGCAAAAAACACAGGTACCTCAGGGCTTTGGGCAAGTGCTTGAGTTGCCTAGCCTATGTTCCAAGTATAAATGGATCTCTCTGGTTCCAATATATGGACGTGAGGATAGAGATTTTCACAAATTAGCACAATGTCAAATTAATAACAATTTTGTGAGATGTTTGGTAACAACTCTCTGGGAGAGTCCTCAGGCTGAAACAGTATGTGGCCTTGAGGAGTTGTTTCCAGCAGCAAAAAAAAGAACAAACAAGTCTAACCCGAGATACTGGTGGAGGGAGAGGGATAAAGAGGTTCTAGACAATACATCAATATCATCGGTATCATTTGGAAGATAAAGGAATTTCCTGGGGTTTGATTCTGTCTGTCTTAAGCTGTTTTACACACACCCGTCATCCCCCACATAGACACGGTGTATTCAGTATATTCATTTGAAAGAAGCTTCCTCATATTTATACAGAAATTCACCCAAAACCATTTAAATATGTAAAGTGTGGGTTAAAAAAAAAAAACTCATTCAACCTTCTCTCCATTGTTAGCTTTCCCAACAAGTGAGTAAGTACCCTCAGAGATATGTATGAGAACAAGAAATAGGGCTGGGCTGGCCCGGTGGCGCACTGGAGAGTGCGCCACTTGGGAGCGCGGCTGCGCTCCCGCCGAGGGTTCGCGGATCCCATGTGGAGACCGGTTCCCGCTCACTGGCTGAGCGTGGTGCGGGCGCAACACCGAGGGTTGCGATCCTGTTACCGGTCAGTAAAAAAGACAAAAAGAAAAAAAAAAAAAAAAAGAAATAGGAGGGAAGGTTGTGGCCAGAAGGCAAAAGTTTGTTAGGTCGGGTTGAAATGAAGCAGGAAGAAAGGTTTCTTTCCTCAAAGCTGGGGTCAACAAACTACCATCTGTGGGGTAAATCCTGCCACAGCCTGGTTTTGCAAATAAAGTTTTATTGGAACATAGTCACGCTCATTCATTTACATATTGTCTACTGGCTTTCTCCCTACGACAGAGTAGTTGCTACAGAGAACCCACAATCTGTAAAGCCAGCAATATTTACTATCTGGCCCTTTACAAAAAATATTTGCTAATCCCTCCTTCAAAGGGTTAAAGAAGGAAAGCAAGCTGTTTATAGGAATTGGGAGATGCACTTAATTAAAAGCAGCAAGGTATAAAGTAGAAAGGAAGGGTTAGAGTCATCAGCAGCATAACATATACAACTTTGTAGGGAGGGTGCACTGTCCAATACAAAGGAATTTAATAGTCCAGCTTCTGTCCTTGAGATTAATAAATAAGTAAACAGAGCATATTACCTTGATGTAGATATAAGGGGAAGAGAAGGATGAGGTAGTCAATAACTGCATGTGTACACAGTCAGTTCTGGTTATCTGAGAAGCCTTTCTGGAAAATGTAGGATTTGCTGGGACTGCTTGAACAAAGAAATGACAAGGGTGTTGCAAGACCAGTCCAAACTCATTTTCTTCCTCCCTATGTGTCTAACATTCTTTTTTTTTTAATTGTGGTAAAATATACATATATGAAATTTACCATTTTAACCACTTTTAAGTGTACCGTTCAATGGCAATAAGTATATTCACATTGTTGTGCAACCACCTCTACGGTCCTTTTAATCTGAGATGAAATCAGAAGCTGTTTAGGGAGAAACAAGGGGAAAGAGGAGTGTAATGGTTAGTACATAGAGTCACGTCACCCTTTTTTGGGGACAGGCAGTGGGAGGGATGAGGAGAGAAGGGACAGGGATGGACATGTACACCTGTTGTTACATTGTTGTATTGTTGGTCACCAGGAAAACAATAGCACTTGGGCCTCTTGCTGCCTATCCATCATGCTTCTAAAGGCCATCAGGAATCAGTCCATCTGTTTCTCTGGATCAAGAGAAGATTATCTGTTCAAATCTACCAGCCTCAGGAATGCAGTGGTGCTCTTAACACCCCTTTGGTTTGTCTAGGCTGAGGTCTTCTGCTTCTTCACTATGGCACAAGGAGATGCAATAGTGCCCCCTGCTGATCAGCACCCAGATGGCGGAATCTCACTTTTGCTTCCACAGTCCCTCTGATCAGATTTCTCCAAAGCAAGTTGGAAAAATTCTTAGGCCATCAGGGTAGCGTTTACCGAGTCAGAGCCCTGTTCTTCCTTCCTATTTCCTTGGAGGAAAAAAAAGTGTACAGGTTAATCTACTGTGTGTCTAAGCTGTTTCTTTTGATAGTCTCACTGCTCAGTATTTCCAGAAAGAGATTGGAAGACAGAGCCTCTTGAGGGAGCATCTTCAGAACCAGACATTGAAGGCAGCAACTGTTTTGCCTACTATTCCTTTCAGAGGTTAGGATTCTTAATTCTAAATCTGTTCCACGTCCTGATTCTCTAGGAGAAGAGAGCTGCACCAGAGGAGAGAGTTACTTTTACTTATTGGGAAGGTGGGAGGAATACAAAGAAATAAGAGGGAAGATAAAATTCTCATCTCTTTGGGCCAGCCCGTGGCTCACTCGGGAGAGTGCGGTGCTGATAACACCAAGGCCCCGGGTTCGGATCCCATATAGGGATGGCCGGTTCCCTCACTGGCTGAGCGTGGTGCTGACAACACCAAGTCAAGGGTTAAGATCCCCTTACCGGTCATCTTTTAAAAAAAAAAAAAAAAAAAAAATTCTCATCTCTTTACTATTGTGTTTCCAGAAATCCTTCATGGCCAGTGCCTGTAGGGGCAGTTTCTTTCTTTTCTTTTTTTGGGGGGTGGGCCGGGGGCAGGGGCAGCTGGCCGGTACAGGGATCAAACCCTGGACCTTGGTGTTATCAACACCATACTGTAACCAACTGAGCTAACTGGCCAGCCCTGTAGGGACAGTTTCTAATTCATAAATAGTTCCTTGGGGTACCTGAAAGTTCTAACACAGAATGGCGGCTCAATTCCACAGTACGGTTTTCCAAGCACTCATATCTTTCTGTTGCACAAAGGATCTGGTAATAGTGGTCTGTAACAAGATTCCCTCCTGATAAAATGGAGGGATAAAATATCTTCCTCATCTACAAAAGGAATTGTAAGTGATGACTAAATTACCAAGTCCTCAATCGTTCCAAGGTTTAGAGGGGCTGGCAGGTTGGTTAATTGATGGCGCATGTTGATTCTCAAAAGTAACGGGAAAATACAGGTATTTTGGATAGAACATAAGTTCAGAACTGATGCCAAATAGAGTGAGAACACTGCCAACTTGTCCATCTATTTTACCTTGATAGATGAGGTGGAAGAGAACCTACCTGTGCAGACTCTGAAAGGAGGCTAGAGTGGGGCTCTTTTGAAGATGAGGCCCAGAAAGTCTTTTATGCTTTTTAGAACCTGGTGTCGTGGGATGAATGGAAGCAGAGACTTGTAGGATGTTTATATTGTGGAGAGAATACAAGGTGCCCTAGCGGGCAAGTACAGGCAAGTCGTCATTGGGGGAGTGAGGGGTCAACCGCGGGAGTGTACGATCGGCACTGTACTTGTACATGGGCCAATCATTGTGAGCCTGCTAGGCCGGAGAGGCTAGACGACTACGCGCCTCCCAGTTACCATGGTAGCTCCCCCTTCCCAACCCCGCCCTTTTAGGGGCCCAAGGAAAGGCCGGGAGCGGTCGCCTAGAGCTACTGGGAGACCAGCCCGTCGCTCCCAGCCGTGGTTCTCCCTCCAGTGGACTACCTTCCCGCCTGCCGGGCGGGGAGAGGGCGCCGTAGAGGAGGCGTCACATCCGGGCGGGTGGGCGAGTTCCGGTATTTCAGGGCGGGGCAGGCGGAAGTAGGGGTGAGAAGCGGCTGCAAAGCTGAGTGGAGGAGGCAGGAACCGGAGCGCTAGCAGGGTGGGGACCATGGCCGGGATCAACACCATCGAAGCGGTAAAGCGCAAAATCCAGGTTCTCCAGCAGCAGGCCGATGATGCAGAGGAGAGGGCCGAGCGCCTTCAGCGGGAAGTGGAGGGAGAAAGGCGGGCCCGGGAACAGGTACGGAGAGAGCTAGGCTCATGAGGGAGGGGCAGGCGCTGGATCAGCCGGGACTCCGAATAGTGTTCCTTTTGCTGTGGAGCACGGTTCTCTGGGGGCCAGAAGGCTCGGAGATGAAGTTAGAACCCGGAGGGTGGGTGGGGCTCAGCTCCGGTAGGACAGTTAACGAGCGAGGAGAGGAACTGGGTGCTTGAGCGAACAGGCTTGACCTTTGAAGGAACTGAGCCACACGGGGCCTGGGGAGTGGTTTTCCTCCTCCGCTTTTCTCCCAGCTCATTCATTCAGTTCCTCGGAGTCGGGCGCGGCCGGGGGAGGGGCTCGGCGGCTTCTTCCTCCCCCACTTCCCCACGAAGGGAAGGGTAGACTTTGCTCTCGCTTGAGGTTTGCGGCCCAAGGGGTAAGAGTGGGTGCGTGTTTCTCAGGGCCGAATTTTCTGTAAAAGCGTGAAGGCTGAGGGGTGAGAACCGCCGGAAAGCACCCGGCTTGGCCTGCTGGCAGCTTTTCCGCTCCCTCCTTCTGCTCAGGAAATGAGGCAGCAGTCGGCCGAAAGGAAGCGCGGTGCCCTCCCTCCCTGGAGGAGCTTGAGGCCACAGCACCGCCTCCCATCCTCCGGCCTGGGGCCTTTTCCTCTCACGGGGAGGTCTTGCACCCACTCACAGTCGAAGTGAAGCGGGAGGGGAGGAGATGGTATTTCTTTCCCTACGTTGGTGCAAATGTGGGAGCCAACCAAACTTGCCTGGCCCTAACCATGATGACCTAGAAGGCAGGAACTTCTGCCAGATTTAGGCCTTTATTGCTGAAGCGTAGAGTGTAAAGCTGAACTGGTTAAGAACATTTCTTCCAAGCAGAGCTGATGAGCGAGTGTATTGTAGAAAATCAGATGACGTGCCAATCTCAAGGTTTCTGATTGACCTGGGCACTGTGGTGGATAGAGACAGAATAATGAGTCTTGGGTAGCTCTGGTGATGTTCCTCCGCTACTTTCCCACTTATCCAGTACAGTGCATTTTTTAAAAAAGTTCAATAGATACTTGTTCACCTGAAAGTTGGAACATACGATGTTGCTGGAATGATCAAGTTGGAACACAAAATGTTGGTGGAATGAATGGTGATTCTTGAGATTTTTGGAAACCGCTTTCAGTTTAGAAGTGGTCGACTAGTTTTGGTAAGCCCCAGGGTGCAGTCTAGTGGGTTGGAGCTGATCTGAGTTAAGGCTTTAGTTTTGGAGTATCTTGAGACTAGAGAGTAAAATAACTGTTGCTAAAATTTGAAGACCTGATGAAAGAACTCTTGTGGTTTATTGGTGTTCTTTGTTGTTCTTTCCCTTGGTAAGTTTTTTTTTTTCTTTTTTTCTTTTCGGAGTGACTGAGAATTAATATTTTTTACGGGTAGAGGGGGTAGAGTTTGGAAAAAGTGGGGGAGACAGCTGTCCTCCTGCTTAATACTTAAAGATTGTTAGAATACTTATTTTTAGGGCCGGCCCGTGGCTCACTTGGGAGAGTGTGGTGCTGATAACACCAAGGCCACGGGTTTGGATCCCTATATGGGGATGGCCGGTTGGCTCACTGGGGAGAGCCCGGTGCTGACAACACCAAGTCAAGGGTTAAGATCCCCTTACTGGTCATCTTTAAAAAAAAAAGAATACTATTTTTTATAACTGGGTATGGAGATGCTGGGAGCTTCTTGTCTTCCCCTTTTCTGGGTGGATTTTTCCTTTGTCGAATATGCCGGCAACTTCTTTTTTTTCCCTTTTGTCTTTTTTCGTGTCCGGCAACGGATCGCAACCCTCAGTGTCGCACCCGCACGTCGCTCAGCCAGTGAGCGGGAACCGGTCTGTATGTGGGATCCGAACCCTCGCCGGGAGCACCGCCGCGCTCTCAAGCGGCGCACTGTAGCAGTGCGCCACCAGGCCGGCCCTATGCCAGCAACTTCTAATTATCAATTCAACTGAGGTGGACTGGCTGGCTGACTCTTTATGACTAGTGACACTTCTTATGTCCTTTATCTAGAGACCAGATAGCCTTAAAGGGGAAGACAGATGGCCAAAGGAACTGGTCATGTGTTGAGCTGCAGTCTTAGGCTCAACATTTAAATATGGACATCCTAGGAGTAGTTCTAGGGTGGATGATGTACCTCCTCCGCCAGAATTTGGTCACTTTCCTTGTAGGAAAATTTGGCTTCTTTCACCCTTGGGGACTGGGCTGATAGGCTGCAGCATGAGCAGTTTCAGATGTTTCTTTCTTTCTTTTTTTTTTAAAGATGACCGGTAAGGGGATCTTAACCCTTGACTTGGTGTTGTCAACACCATGCTCACCCAGTGAGCAACCGGCCGTCCCTATATGGGATCCGAACCCGTGGCCTTGGTGTTATCAGCACCACACTCTCCCGAGTGAGCCACAGGCCAGCCCCTCAGATGTTTCTTAAGCTACTTACTCAGGCAGAGCCTGCCAAATTTGCATATTTAGCTAAGGTCTAGTGAGGAAGTCCTCAGAATGGGGAAGTAGGATGATATTTAAATATTGATGAAATTAGTATCTTCTCCCCAGCTTGAAGAAGCCTAATCTTTTGACTTTCTGCTCTAGTGAACTTTGAATCCCTACTGAGGAGACACCTTTGGGAAGCAAGGGGGTGCTTGTTATCCTTTTAGGACATACCTGTTGTCCTCTCAAGCTAGAAGCTCAGTACTCCCTGATGGTATCGCATGCTGTTAGTAGGATTGTCATTTGATTATTTCCTGGTTTCTTTGTGAACGTCTAAGTCACCCTTGTTAGGAAGTTGGATGAGTCCAAACCCTACACACTGGAGTTGTTGTGGGATCCCTCTTTCTCTTCTGCTCTTGGCCTGGAGATTGACCTTTGTTTTTATAACTTAGCACCTTGTCAAATCCACTTTCAGTTTTAAGTTTCCTTTGTAGTTCAGGCTAAATGTAAATACAGATGGCAACATAATATTTGAATGCAGTCTTTTTCCTTATCCATTTTTTTGTTGTGGTGACGGTGGTGATGGTAAAAATATATGTGACATAAAATTTACCTTTGTAACCATTTTTAAGTGTACAGTTCACCTTACCTGTTTTTAACACCTCTCTCCTAATTTTCCCTGGTAATTTTCTCTTTTATTTTTTTCTGGTCCAAAAAACTTAGGAGCACTATTGAGGGAATGTGGGCTTTGAACAGCAGTTTTGATTCTGGCCTTAATCCCAAATTCCTAGTTTCTGGAGGGGGTTATTAGAATGTCTATTGTGTAGTTCCCTCCTATTTGTAGGGTATGGTGGACTAAACAACAGACTTTATCACCTTTCTTTGCTTTAGATTTGCTTTCCTGCTGCTTACCTTTCTCTTTCCTGAGCACACTCTCATATGGGAGAGGCAAATAGCCCTTTGCTCTGAGTGCCTCCACTTAGGCTCCACCTTTGTTTACTCTGAAGCAGATAGCTCTGCTCCCTTCCTTCTAACTTGCCTCCCTCCCTCTTGGTGAAATTTAAATTCACCAAGGACGTGGTATCTCCAAAGGTAGAAGCATTTGTGAACACAGTGAACTCCTTTACTCACAGGACTCAAGCCTTACTTTTCTAGTGTTCTTTGTGCTTTGAGTTTCATCTGTGGCTTTTATCTAAAAAGAGAAACCCCGGTGTGGCAGAATGCCAGATGTAGGTTAATCCCCTTCTGTTCTTGGCCCTGTTCTCTCTCTGTGCACCAGTGCCCTGTCAGTTTCTTGCTTTGAGGGGTGTGGCATACTTGGGGACTCTCTGGAGTGAAAGACAGTAGCATTTAAACCAAGTTCATGTCATAGCTGAAGCTGTTGTCAATCATCTTCTTTTTTTTTTTTTTTTTGTCTTTTGTCCGTGTCCGGCAACGGATCGCAACCCTCAGTGTTGCCCCCGTACCGGACCGGGGACCGGCAACGGGATCGCAAGCCTCGGTGTTGCTCCCGCGCCTCGCTCAGCCAGTGAGCGGGAGCCGGTCTGTATGTGGGATCCGAGCCCTCGGGCGGGAGCGCTGCCGCGCTTCCCAAGCGGCGCACTATCCAGTGCGCCACCGGGCCGGCCCATTCACTTGGGGACTCTCTGGAGTGAAAGACAGTAGCATTTAAACCACGTTCATGTCATAGCTGAAGCTGTTGTCAATCATCTTCTTTTTTTTTTTTTTTTAAAGATGACCGGTAAGGGGATCTTAACCCTTGACTTGGTGTTGTCAGCACCATGCTCACCCAGTGAGCTAACCGGCCATCCCTATATGGGATCCGAACCCGTGGCCTTGGTGTTATCAGCACCACACTCTCCCGAGTGAGCCACGGGCCGGCCCGTCAATCATCTTCTAATGTGACTAAACTGCTTCTGCATTCCACTCCTGCTCCCCAAGATCTTTGCCTCCTGGGCAGTGGAGAATCCTATTACCTGAAGGGAAGGACCTCAGAGTACGTATGTCTTCCAAGCTGGGCAGAGGTGGGTAGCCTGAAAAACCAAAACCACATCAGGGTAGGCATGCTAAAACCTAGGATGATTAGAAAAGAACAGAGCTTAATGTTTCTCAGCATCATGGGTGGTCTGGTCTGCAGAAAGTAGCCCTGTTCAATTTCTTGGTACTATGTTATTGACCTGAAGGGAAAGGCATGTGCATAGGCTCTGGTTTGAAGGAAAAGCCAGGTTGTCATCCTTGGATATTCCTTTAAATAGAGTATCAGATCTTGATTCTGCAGGCTGTTGTTTCATTGTAAAGAGAACTGATCCTCTGTGGGAGGAGAGAAAAGAGAACAGTCTCAGTGCACTCTGGTCTCTGAAGCTTTTGCTGGGACTCCTGTCTTGTGTTCTGCTTTGGACACAGGCTTGTTCATGTGCGCTTGCTCTTGTGAGGGCACCAAGATGTGTTTTCACCTCCTCCCTTTTCAGCCTTGTGAAGAATTCTATTGAAAATCCTGATTTGTGGGAGAAACTGCCTGAGCCAGCTTGTTGTCATGGAAACTGTATACTCCCACCCCCATAGCCTGTTATCTTCTATTCCAGCTTGGATAACTACTGGTGAGCTGGATGAGGACTTACATGTCATGAGTTTCCTTCACATCTAGTTCCTTTTTTTTTTTTTTTTTTTTTTTTTTTGAGTTCTAGGCATCTGAAGGGGGTTAGTAAATCGTACTGGCAGTGTTTCATAGTTCTTGCCTGATAGCCTGACTTGCTGTTGACTGACTGGCCTTGTTTGATTTGTGAGGATAAATATGTGTTGTCCTAGGGGACATCCGTTTTCCTAGAAGAGACAAAACTAGAGATTACTTGTCTTTGTGGTGTTTTGAATAGAACAGGTAGAGATACAAATGGTTTCTTAGTTATTTCAGCCTATGTGTACTTCTAGATTTTCTTTTTGTGTAGTCTGATGGGTACATTATAGACCCAGTCCCCCACTCCCCTTCCCAGACCCTTGAACCTCCCATGTTTGTATGTGGAAGTTTTTGTGCCAGTCATGATTGTTAACAAGAGTCTTTTGGGCTATATCCCTCCCCATAGGGGCTGGTGGCCCAGATTATTTCTGTAGCTGCCCCCACCCATGCCTGCCAGGAGGAAATCAGGGTAATAGAATTCAGGTGCAATCTGGGCTGTAGAAGAGAGATCGTGTTTACCAGGCACTTGGATAAGCATCTGAACTGGATGGTGTGCAAGACAGATTAAATTCTTATATGGTTGTGGCAGTCAGCATACTACCACCAGTAAAGGTGAGGGGCGGGGGAGAAGGCAGTCATAGGAAGGAGGCTTTTCTGCCATTAGAATTTATCCATAACAGGGTCAAGGGTTCAGATCCCTATACCTGCCAGCCACCAAAAAACAAAACAAAACAAAAAAGAATTTATCCATGTGCAGGTTGTTCCCTCCTTTCCTTCATTTCTTATTCCATTGCCAGGCAAGCAGCATGGGTTTACTTTGGTTCTAGCCTGTACTTTATTGCAGCGTGGAGGCCAGGAAGAGGACTTTCATAAGCTTTATAGGAGGGTGAAGCTAGGAGGATGACTAGAGGAAAGGAAAGAAGACGATCCAGAAATTTGGAGGAGTGGTGGTAGGCAGGGTAGACATGTTATCTTCTGCCCACAGTTTTTTTTGTTTTTTTTTGTGTGACTGGTAAGGGGATCGTAACCCTTGGCTTGGTGTCGCCCACACTGGGCTCAGCCAGTGAGCGCACCAGCCATCCCTATATAGGATCCGAACCTGCGGCCTCGGCGTTCCCAGCATCGCTGCGCTCCCAGGCCGCACTCTCCCGAGTGAGCCACAGAGTCGGCCCTGCCCACAGTTTTTTTTTTCCTAATGTCATCAAAGCAGATAACATCAGCCAGAAGCAGCTCTTCACTGTCAACTTTAAAAAGGGGTAAGGGGGCAAGTTGAAGGAATGGGGAATAGGTATAGATATAATAGATTATATATAGATTTGTATTATAAAAATATAATATAATATATATATATATCTATATATATAGATATATATATATATCTATATATAGATATATATATATATAGATATATATATATATATTCTCCCCCCTTTCCCATCAACAAACTCCCGTATGTTCTATAGGAAGTGTTTTAAAACTCAGTTCCTTGCCTGGCTCAGTGATAGTACCACCCCCTTTCTGGACTCAGTTCAAATTCCTGAGTCAGAAAAGGTGGCCAGTGAAGGGTTCCTTCTGACTGAGCTCTGGCTTGGAAGTGTGTCTCACCCTCAGCAACTTTCTTTCTTTTTATATATATATATAAAATCATGTCTGCTAGATCTTTTAGTATCTGAGCTAAGACAAATTCTACCTTGGTCTCTTAGCAGTAGTCAACCCCAACTTATGTGGTAGTTAGTTCTTTTCACCATGCCTCTGCTTCTCTTTCTGTTCTTTCCTTCAAATGCAGGCTGAGGCTGAGGTGGCATCCTTGAACCGTAGGATCCAGCTGGTTGAAGAGGAGCTGGACCGCGCTCAGGAGCGCCTGGCCACTGCCCTGCAAAAGCTGGAGGAAGCGGAAAAAGCTGCTGATGAGAGTGAGAGGTGTGTAAGGGTGATCATGATGCAGTATAGATTTCAAAAGATGTTCAGAATGGCTCTGATCAAGATTTCTTTATACACCTGTTTTTTGTTTTTTTTTTTTTAAAGATGACCGGTAAGGGGATCTTAACCCTTGACTTGGTGTTGTCAGCACCACGCTCTCCCATGTGAGCTAACTGGCCATCCTCATATAGGGATCCGAACCCGTGGCCTTGGCGTTATCAGCACCACACTCTCCCAAGTGAGCCACGGGCCGGCCCTATACACTTGTTTTTAAAAATAATAATCTGTATCTTACAGGATCTTCTTTCCTTCTGTCCTGCATATTCTCTCCCCTTGAAGACAGAGAGAATAAGGGTTGCTTGATGCTGTGACCCTTTTGTAATTTGTATTTCTCTATAAATTGATCTAATGATCTTTAAAACGAGTTCACCAATATGGCTTCCACTTTGTGGATCATAAACTTCCATTTGTGAGATTAGTCACCCTAAAGCAGAGGTTCTCAAATTGAGTTCCCAGACCAGCAGTGTGTCAGCAGTACCTGGGATCTTGGTAGAAATTCAAATTCTCAGCTCCTACCCCTGATCTACTAAATCAGAAACTCTGGAGGTGGAGCCCAGCAATCTGAGTTTTTATAAGCCCTCTCAACCCTGGCTGCATTATTAGAATTATGGGGATGGGGGTTCACTGGGGAGTTTAAAAATAAGTGGATGCTTGGATCCCACCCCATTTCAATTAGAGTCAGTTGAAAGAGGGGCCTGGGCATTGCTGTTTTTAAAGTTTCTCACCTAATTTTATTTTATTTTATTTTTTTGTCTTTTTTTTTTCGTGACCGGCAACGGATCGCAACCCTCAGTGTCGCGCCCGTACCGGACCGGGACCGGCAACGGGATCGCAACCCTCGGTGTTGCCCCCGCTCCTCGCTCAGCCAGTGAGCGGCCGGTCTGCATGTGGGATCCGAACCCTCGGTGGGAGCGCCGCCGCGCTTCCTAAGCGGCGCACTGCAGCAGTGCGCCACCGGGCCGGCCCCTCTCACCTAATTTTAATATATGGCTAGTGTTGAGAACTGTGGCCTGTGAACCAAATCCAAGTCATTTTTGTGAAAATAGCCACTGGGCTCTTTGCCACATGTGAGTTAAACTAGAATAGAGGTGCGTGATGATTTGCGTGGGATTGAACTAAGGCTTTTCAGAATTAAAAAATGCCCTGCTGGGATACATTAAAACAGTGTAGCTGTGAAAGTGAATGAGACAGCCAAGTACAGAATAGCGTCCAAATTATGGAAAGTGAGGAAAATAAGTTGCAAAACAGTATAGTATATGATTCCTTTGGGGAAGTTGGGATGGGAGTTATTACATATATCTTCCTTTTTAAAATATTTATTTTTATTTTTATCTTACTCTTTAGTATCTTTATTGCATGTATCTATATAAAACATTTCTGGAAGGGTTATTAAGGAAGAGATTACATCTGATGATCAGGACTAGAAGTGGGAAGGGAGACTTTTTGTTTTACCCTCAGACTATAACTTAAGTATTTAATTTCTTAATAAGCATGTATTATTTTTGTAAGAAAAAAAGTTTCAAGTGAAGCAGCTAAACTAAGGTGTGAGAATGGTGCTATATGATTTTCATTTGAGTGGCAAACAGAGAGGAATGGGCTGTAATTTAAGGTCCCTTGGAATGGAGCTGATGACAAACTCAGTGCCACTCTTGTCCTGTTTCTGGCAGAGGTATGAAGGTTATTGAAAACCGGGCCTTAAAAGATGAAGAAAAGATGGAACTACAGGAAATCCAACTCAAAGAAGCTAAGCACATTGCAGAAGAGGCAGATAGGAAGTATGAAGAGGTAAGTCGCCTTCTGCTTACAGCTCTTCAGTGCTTTCAGGTTTCTGCAGAGAATTCATGAAGGAAGTGGCTCCTTTGCTTCTCTGAGCTGTGCCTGGATCTTTTTCTGTAGGTTGCTCGTAAGTTGGTGATTATTGAAGGAGACTTGGAACGCACAGAGGAACGGGCTGAGCTGGCAGAGTCGTGAGTATTTTGCTCCTCAAATCTTGTCATACCATTCTGTCTCTTCCCCTTTGGCTTGGTCACTAATATGAATGAACTAGCATTCCTTCAACCTTGTTAAACAGGGCCTAGGGAGTGGGAGTTACAGTGCTTTTTTATGCACTAAGAATATCTTTGGGCTTCCTTACTCTCTTGACTTGATTATTGACAGGTCATAATGAGGCTTCCTTACTTTTTGTTGAGAAAATTGACAAATTAAGGGAAAATAAAGATTAATAGATGGTGAACAGTTAACTGGAAAACCCTACTGGGTCCTTCCATCTGGGGTCTATTTGTCCTTGAGGCATTGAAATGGCTATACTGACTTAAGATCTAGTCTCTGTTTTTACCACTTTGCTGCCAGTCTGCTGGTGAACTTTAAAGCAGGAGCAGATATTAACTGCTCACCCATTGGCACCTTCTGGGCCTTGTATAACAAAGTCAGTGCTGATGCACATATATTTGTGCTTCCTTTGCATTCTCCTCTCCCAGACATGACATATCATGACCATGGTGGTGTTTTCTTCCCATTTTTTAAACTTTTTTTTTTTCGTTTTGCTGCTTGTTTTCTTGCTGTGTTCCTTTTTGACATTTCTCCCTCCCCACAACCTGGCTTGTGCCATCCCCGTGACTATCACTAACAGCCGTTGCCGAGAGATGGATGAGCAGATCAGACTGATGGACCAGAACCTGAAGTGTCTGAGTGCTGCTGAAGAAAAGGTACTAACCATTAAATCCACGGAGAGGTTATATGTATGATGTGGTTCTGTTTGGTTTTGTTTTTGTTTTGCAGCTACCTCCCCCTCCACTGGTTGATTTGTTGAGTGCTTTCTCATCTCTTCATGGAATGCTCCTTTCTTTTCCACTTAAGTGGCACCTTTCATCTCTTCTTTCCTAGTTGCTTCACTGCCTTTCCACAGGGTCTCTCCTTCCCTTGGGCGACTTGGGGGCCTATTTGGGTTTGGCATCCATTTCCACCTGCACTCCAGGTAGCAGTTATGACTTGTTCCTGGTAGTGATTTCTCTCAACTATTCCTTTATTAGTATCCAAACATTCTGAGCCCAGGAGGGTCTAGCCCCTGACATGTTCAATGGTAGAGGGAGGAGGGTTGTTGATGGCTTGCACAGGTTACCTGGGAGCTTCTCTTCCCCAGTATGCCTTCCAACTCTCTACATATAGGTTCAATTCACATCTGTGTGTCTCTCTCTCCCTTTTTTTATTCTCTTCCTCTTCCCCTTTCCTCTCCTGTGGTATTTGTAATATTCACAGTAAGTGTTCTGAGCTGGAGGAGGAGCTGAAGAATGTCACCAACAACCTCAAGTCTCTTGAGGCTCAGGCGGAGAAGGTAGGGGCTGGTTTGTGAAAGTGACAGGCTTTGGGGCCTGGGCCCAGCCCTGCCCTGCCCTTGATGAAAGACTGGAGACATCTGTTCCCTATGTAATCTAGTGATAAGTGTCCCCTTCTTACCTACCTACCCTCTATCCAGATTCTGGGTTTAATGCTAATTCCTGTGCACTGTGATTGCTTTAGTTAAAATAACTTCATGGTCTCAAGTGCCTGGAATCATGTACTCCTCAATCTGTTACTGCTATGCTGAAAGGGAATAATCAGGGACCCTAATTAGACTTTTTGGCAGACAGATGGGGACAACAGATAGAATCAGTTCTGAGACCTAATGAGCAATCAAGACAGATGACGTCTCTTTAGCATCCTGTGAGACTGTTTCAGTCATGTGGCCTTGGGGTATCACTACTGCTCATTAAGCAGGAGAAAGGAAAAAACCCTCTTTGGGTTGATATGAATAAGATCAAAGCTTAGGTCCATTTTAAAAATAAAGGTCCTGGAGGATTCTAATTTGAGCGTATCATGACTCTAAAGACGTAGATTTTTGGATTTTAAGGACCTGTTATCTAGACTTGGACCTTGCTCTTATTCTTGGACCATTCAGAATATTAAATCCAAGAGGATATTCAATGTAAGAGTAAATGTAGGGAGAAATTGTGTGACTAATTTCTACTCTGAAATTTTTATTCTGTTTCTCTTATAGTACTCTCAAAAAGAAGACAAATATGAGGAAGAGATAAAGATTCTTACTGATAAACTCAAAGAGGTGAGCTGAGGGGATTGAAGGGAAGGACCAAAACATTTACAGGTACATAAGGCATTAATGTGCACTTAGACTGGTTGGCTTTGGTTCTGAAAGGTCTAGAAGTAGAAGGTGGAAGAAATAGAGACCCTTCTCTTCTTTATCATTGTCTCTGATTCTGACTGGTTTCATATTTCCCCCAGGCAGAGACCCGTGCTGAGTTTGCTGAGAGATCAGTAGCCAAGTTGGAGAAGACAATTGATGATTTGGAAGGTATGGATCCTGGGAGAGTGATTAAAGTAAACAAATGTAGAGGAAGACCTTGCCCATTAACCTCTTTTCCTGTACACCAAAGGGAGTTGGTAGTGCCACAGCTAGGCGAAGTGGTCAAACCTTAGAACTGGATTTTTACTTTTAATCTTTCCCTTTGGTAAGACGTTACCTCCTTTCCTTTGAAGAGACTGGTAATGGCTGTACTTACCTCCAACTTAGCAGTCTTAAATCTTTAGTCTGTGGGTTGAAATGGAAGCCATGATTTCAGAAGGCAACAAAGATGCATGGTACCCCATGGCTGCTTTTGGCAATCCTGTTCACCATTCAAGTTTCAGGGCACTTCTCCAAGAGATGAAGCTGTTGAATAACCATGTCTCAGAGCTGACCAATGCCAGGGGCTTTCTAAGTATTTCCAGTTCCTGCAATTTGGCAACTGTGTCCACCCTGACAAGGGAAAAGCGTCCTTTGCTTTGAGAACTCTGATTTGTTCCTTTGATGTGCTCTTGGTAGCAAGACGTTCTTTGGAAGAGTTTGGGAAGGCAGCCTGTGGAGCAAGGGGGCCATGAACAGTGGTCAAACTTGGTAGGCAGAAAAGAAGTGTCTGAATGTGGATGTGTACTATTTTTTTTGGTAAGTGTTATCATTGCTAGGAATTGGGTTAACTGGGTGGGAGTGGCATCCTCTTGAGTGCCTTACTAAATAGAATTTTCTAGTCAGGACTGTGCCCAGGTTCTCAACCCTTGCTGCAATCCCTTAGAGGCATCAAGAAGTGCAGCTAGTCTAGGAGACAGTGGATCTAAAAATGTCCAGTCTTGGCTACCAGGATAGATGTTTTCCTAACTGTGGTGTTAGACCCACGGTCTGTCTCACTTTTCTTAATTTCTAATGATTCCCTCTCTTCATCTGCTTCCGATACCTTTCACTCTGTCCCCTCGTTCCTCTCTGTGGTTCCTGTGCCTGTCCAGATGAGCTCTATGCCCAGAAACTGAAGTACAAGGCCATTAGCGAGGAGCTGGACCACGCCCTCAATGACATGACTTCTATGTAACTATCTGACAGCAGAGTGGGGCGGGGATCTTGGCTTGTTGGTGGGTGGGGGTACAGGCTGTGTGTAGTGTGCTTTGGTTTTGTCCTTTGGAAACTAGAATCTCTACCCTTATCTTTCAAACATTGGTGCTGGTTACTTGTTATGCAAAAGCTGGGGAGGCATTTAATTTTGGATGAGTGGTGGAACCCTGATCTACATGTAATTTTTATACTTGATATTCATAGTCTCTTCATTATGCTGTTATTTTTCTGTTTGTTTCTCAAATGTAGTCTTCTCAGAAGGGACACTGCTAATAGAACCCTTACAGCTAAGGAAATAAGGCCCAGAGAACCAGTGATGTGGGCCCTAACACATAACAAAATTCAGACCTCCTGGGTGTATTTGATTTGTGTCCTGATATTAAAATTCAGGGGAAACACCCAAGATGGGAAATACCAAATTAATCTGAAAATTGAGCTGTCTCAGAAGCAAGCCAAGTAGTAAACAGCACCAAAAAGAGTTGTTGGGGACTTCTTCTGTTTGCTGTGGATCCCTGATCCTCAATGCTAATCTGCTTCTTTGTATCTTTCCTACTAATCCTAAAAGGAAGTCAAATGTCTCAGGCTGTAGTGTCTGGTCCTCTTTTATCATTCCTGCTGCCACCTCTTCCTTTCTCCCAAGTTGCTATCTAGATTGATGCTAGTCCTTCTCACCTGGAGTATCCTTACTTTTTCATACAGATAATTATCATCGTTTCTGCTCTGTTCTGGATCTGCCCCCTTTCCTCGGGGAACCCAACGCCCCACTCGTTCTGGATTCCATTTGGGTCAGCCTCGCTGGTCCACAAGGCATTAGGATGGGGGGGAGCACAAAGCAACTTATGTATTCTCTTCCACCCCCACCCCAAATTAAAATGTTAAGCTGCTGGAAGCCTCATGTCACCCTGCATTTGTGTCATTGACAAAGCTGCTGCTGTCCCTAAGAGGGAGCCTTGGGGTTGTGATGTGGGGAACAGCTATCTTAGGCTTCCCCTTCTATGATTTACATAATCTAAGCCACTTTTGTGTGTGTCTATTTTTTTCTTGACATTTAAACTCAGCTGATCAGAGTCTGTCAGAATGGTGAAACTAGTAGAAGGTTCCTTAGAGTAAGGATTCTAGTCTTACTCCTCAAGATGAATGAGATCATCTAAGTTCCTTACTCCAGGTTCTTAAATCATCCTGCCTGGAATGTTTCCATTCTCTCTCCAGGTCCTCCTCCTTTGAAATAGTAAGATTGAGAGATCATTGCAGTGATTCCCAATACATATCCTCTACCCTTTTACCAGTGGTTCAAATGGTGCATCCTTAGGACACCCAGTGGATCCATATATATTACTGCTAAAATTGACTAATTGTATCATCTCAAATAACAGAAAAATACATATTGGATAGAATTCCCAACAATTTTTTACATTTTCTTTTTTTCCTTTTTTTAAAAAAATTTGGCCACTCACTGTTAGGGGGATCCAAACCCTTGACCTTGGTGTTATAACACTGTGCTCTAATCCACTGAGCTAACAGGCCAGCCTACATTTTCTTCTTTTTTTTAAATTGAAGCATAGTTGATTATACATATTTGTGAGGTACAAAGTACATTTTCTTTAAACTTTTCTTACATATTTGAGGCTTGCTACTGTTTGTCTACTGGGACATAAGACAAGTGAAAAATTATTGGAAAAATGAAAACCACCAATCATTCGTATGTCAAATTACCATGCACATGGGGTAATGATTTGTTTTATAATAAATTTCTGCTAATAAAATCATTCCTGGTTCATAATGTGGAATTAAATATCAACATTTCAAAAACTCCTTTCCATTTTACACAGCAGAGATAGTTCAATTTGAATAGTGTAGCTGTCAGTTGGACTAGTCTAAGCACCTAAGTGTTGTTCACTTAGTACTTCAGTTTCTCCACCAAGTATGTACTTAAAACTTGCTTTTCATTTAAACAGATATAGCAGGGATGGCTGGTTTAGCTCAGTTGATTAGAGTGTGGTGTTATAACCCCAAGGCCAAGGATTCGAATCCCCTTACCAGCCAGCTACCAAAAAAAAATAATAATGATGATGATAATAAACAGTTATGGCTGGGTAGAGAAGTTTTCCCTAATCTAAAACTTTAAGTCTCATATCAAATTCGGGTTTCTTTCTGTCCATACCATTTCTTCCTGCCACATAGCCTTTGAGATTAAGGTACAGATTCATCTATTCAGCTTCTATAGAAGATAACCAATAAGTGTCAGCTGAATAAATGGTATAGGGCCCAAGGATGGGGACAGAAATAAACATGGAGGCACGATCACTATCCCTGCTTTCAAGTTGCTCAGAATTTAGTAGGATAGAGAACATACATAAAGCTAAAGTTACCGTGTGGTGAGTGCCACTAAGTGTTGTGGGAGTTCAGAGGGGAAAGAGATGGATTGCAGTGGGTATGATAGGAAAGACTCACGGAACAAGGCATGTAGTAGGTACTTAAACATGTTAAAACTTGCTTCTTCATTTTCATTGGGTTCTAAAAGATTGGATTTTTGACGAGTGTAGTTGGGTTGAGGGATAGTGGATGTTGAACATTTCAGTTAAAGAGAAACAAAGTAAAGCCATAGAGATAAGAAGGACACAGCTATAAAGGTAGATTTAGATAGTAGAGGACAGGTGTGCGTTAAGATCAGGCTGGGGAGTTTTATTTGGTAGGTGACAGGGATGCCATTGGAGATTTTTTTTTTTTAAAGATGACCGGTAAGGGGATCCTAACCCTTGACTTGGTGTTGTCAGCACCATGCTCTTTGAAGTGAGCCAACCGGCCATCCCTAAACAGGGATCCGAACCCGTGGCCTTGGTGTCATCAGCACCACACTCTCCCAAGTGAGCCACGGGTCGGCCCTGCCATTGGAGATTTTGAATAGACATATTTTATGGTCTGAGTAGCATATAAGAAGAGTTAATTTGGTAGCTCAGTTAAGTACGTGTTGGCAAAGTGATTCACTGAGCTGATGATTCCCAAATTTCAGTCATTTGTGTACCATTTTTGATGGTTTTTGCCATTTTTACATGCTGCCTACCATTTTCTAAAAATCTATTTATTTTCAAATTTGTTTTATTCTTACCCTGCACAATTCTATTTTGAAATCAAAGGTTTGATAAGCTAGTGTTTTTTCCTAATGCGCTTTAAAATAAACATAGCTAATACATTTTTTCGAAGTTCAAATAGAACTTGAATCCATACCACTACTATGTACTACATAGAAGAGTCCTCAAAAGTTTCATGCAAAGACTGTATTCTCATAAACCACTGTGTACCTACCACTAGCAGTGAATATGCCACACTTTGGGAAATATCAGGTTAGGTTACTGCAGTTTTCCAGGAGAGAATAATCAGGGTCTGAACTATATAAGTGGTAATAGAGGGATGGCACTGAAGACAGTCATTTTGAAGGTCCTGGCCACTAAATGTGAGGAGGAAAAGTCAAGGATGACTAGTAAATTGGTGTTAAAGATGTAGGGAGGTCATGTGATCCTGGTTTGGGTAGTCAGGGGAAGGGAGAGAAGAAAATGTCTAAAAAACTGGCAGGTATCCAGGTGAAAACAAAATCCTGGGGCCTGAGGTAGGGGAGAGGTTGATGTAAGAGAGGTTTGGTAATCCGTAAGAGTAACAGGTAATTTAGGCCATGGAAGTAAATTAAAACAATAAATGACAGTTGCAAATGTGAGAAGAATTAAACAATGAGGAAAATCTTATGTAGAAGAGGAAGCCAAATGGAAATGGTTGGAGGGATAGAAGGAGAATGAGTAATTTTGGTCCTTTAAAACATTCAGGGTTGAAAAATGGACTCTACTTGGGCCTCCAGGAAAGACTCTCTGAACTACCAGAAGCAACTCAGTACAGAAGCTACCACTTCTGTGACAATCAGCAGGCATAACATCCATCTGAAACTCAATTGAGTTTAGTACCAGCACCGTTGCCACCATAACTGCAATTGTGTCTCCAAACCCCCAAAGCTGGGACTGGATACTAGAAAGCTGCTGCAGGAAAACCCCGTGTCTTCATATTTTTGTTTGCCAGGAGAAAACAATGAAAACTGCAGAAATATGTTTTATGTTTGTTTTTTAAATTCTACAAACCTGGGCCAGCCCGTGGCTCACTTGGTAGAGTGCGGTGCTGATAACACCAAGGCCACGGGTTCGGATCCTATATAGGGATGGCCGGTTTGCTCGCTGGCTGAGCGTGGTGCTGACAACACCAAGTCAAGGGTTAAGATCCCCTTACCGGTCATCTTTTAAAAAAAAAAAAAACATTCAGGGCTGGATGATTTCCTACCTTCAGCAGATAGGCTGAGAAGAAAAATAACTGAAGATGGGCCATTCATTGATACTTCAGTAATTTAAGGATGCATTTTGAGTATTAAGGTCAAGGGGAGGAGCCATATTTCAAGGGGCAGAGGAGTGTATTGGTGGAAAGAAAACACAGGCAATAAGGACATCCATCTAGAGCAGTGCAGTCCAATAGAACTTTTGGCAGTGATGTTTCCATTACAGTAGCCACTATCCACGTGTGGTTGTTGAGCACTCAAGATGTGGCTAGTATGACTGAGGAGCTAAAATTCTAATTTTATTTAATTTTAGTTCATTTAAATTTAATTAGCCACACATAGTGGCTACTGTATTAGACAGGGCAATTCTAGATGTTTAGCATTTTGGGTGGGAAGGAGTAGGCTTTGGCACAGAGAAAGCCTTCTTGGAAAGGGAAGAAGTAAGAGAGACTGGAGAGAGATTGGGAGAAAAGTGGTTTGTTATTTCTCTGGTAGCTTCTGTTTTTCCCCATGGGCATGACTAGTGTGAGCATTGACAGAGACCTACAAGTCAGGGTAGCAGAGTGAAATTGGAACTGTAGTGCTAAATTCACTCTTTCATGTATGCTTGCAGAAGCCATCCTGTTACTTAAACCTGGACTAGCTATGGGGATGGGATCAATCATCAGAGCAAAGCACTTGGCCTCTTAACTCTTTCCCCTCTTGGTTTCTAAGAACCACAAGCTATGTTGGAACCCATTCTTCCATTCCTTGTTACCCTTGTTGGGATAAGGAACAAAATGTGGCTGGACCCCATGTTGCCTGATAGGTGGAACTGACCTGTTATGTTGGGCAGCCTTATCTTAGCCCCACTCCAGTCTCTTCCTTTCACGTGGTATTGGTTGAATACTCCCCATCTCCATGGGATTGTTCCCTAATTAATTGGGCATGGCTAAAAGGAACATCAGAACAAATGGGCTCTCTCCCTTGCTTTTTGTTTGTTTTGTTTTGCTGTTATCAGGGAACTAAGAACTTTAAACTAATGAGATAGTGTATGATCCAGAATTTTTGATCATTAGAGATAGCACAGTTAGAAGCTAAATACAAGATGAAGAGAACAATTGCATTTGTCTTTCTTATTTCATGCAGTTAGGGAACTCTGTGTTCTGGGATTTAGTCAGGCAATAAAATACTTCCACTCCTCTGTCTTTTTTTTTTTTTTTTTTTTTTTTAAAATTATGACCGGTAAGGGGATCTTAACTCTTGACTTGGTGTTGTCAGCACCACGCTCAGCCAGTGAGCGAACCGGCCATCCCTATATGGGATCCGAACCCGTGGCCTTGGTGTTATCAGCACCGCACTCTACCAAGTGAGCCACGGGCCGGCCCCCCACTCCTCTGTCTTTTTATTTCTCCTCTAAATGGAACAGAACCCTCACTGACTTGAGAGATAAGATCCTGATAACACCCTTCTTTCCCAAGACAGGAGTGGGAATCACACAGACTAACTTGGGTATAGATACTATCCAAGTTTAGGCTATACATGAAATCTATATGTAATATAACATGACAGTAGGATAGAAAGATGAGATTATACAAATTTGAATCCCTGCTATTTGTTAAGATGCCCCAATGAATAAGACCAGGTCCAACTGTAGGCCTCGTGGAGCTTATAGACTAGTACAGTGTTTTTCAATGCTGAACTCTTGTCATTTAGGGTAGGATAATTCTTGGATGTACAGAACAATCCTGTGTATTGCAGTCCCCTGCCCAGTAAATATCTGTAGGGCCTTCTAGTCATCATGACAATCAAAACTTATCCCCCACACATTTCCAAGTTCTCCCCTGGGGTGAGGGATTGGGAGGGGCAATACCACCCCTATTGAGAACCACTGGTTTAATGGGAAATGCCATTTAAAAAATTTGCCCTAATTCTGCTCTTTAATACAACTGATTATTTTTGGTCATTCTCTCCCAGGCTCTTTTTATACATATATTCTTTTGTTTTGATGGTGTACCTAAAAGGGGCAAGTATTGTTGGGACCATCCTGGCTCCCAGCTTCCTTGTGGAACTGAGGAAAACCTCAACCTGGAGGGCAAAGTGTCTGAGCAATGCCCACAGACACAGTTGATTTTAGGATAGAAAGTATCTTTTTCATATTGAGGTCCCAAGATCATTTTGAAACAGGCTGTAAAACATAGCAAGAAACTTATTTGTGAACTGATACTAGGAGTTAACCAGGAAAGAGTTTGGCTTTCCTGTCCCCAAACTTCTGTTACCACTGTGCTGTTCAGATGGATTTGAATTCTCCCTACTCCCTTCCTTCTTTAAGGTGTGCTCCAAGTAGAAGATCCAGATATAGCCAGTGGACTTCAGCACTCAACTGCTTGTATCAGGAATGCTTTTGATTATAAGAAAGAGTTTAACAGTAGCTTAAATAAATACAGGATTTATTTTTATTATATAATAAATCTAGCCATGAGCAACTGTAGCTTGTTATAGCTGGAGTTTCTGTAATTCTCTTGGCCTTTTCTGTTAAGGTTAGAATAATGCAGCTCTAGTCATCACATCCATGTTCAAGGCAAGAGGCAAAGCTAAAGTTTTTCCCAGAAGCCCCCAGCAGACTGTCCTCTACATCTCATTGGCTAGAACTGGATCACATGCTCACCCCTAGCTGCAAGTGGGGGGCTGAAAAAAACTACAGGATAGTCTTGATTGGCTTATAACAGTAATTCGCCTTCCCTGGGGTTGGGCACACTGTTGACCTTAAAAGTTTTAGGATTCTTTTAGAAAAGAAGGGGAAATTGCATATTGATTGGATAAGCCATAAAGGTGGGTCTACCACACACAACACCTACAACAAGAAGCATTATAAAGAAAGTGTAGGATAAGTGCATGTGGGGATATTTATCCCAGTCTACCATTCATAATGCTGTGTTGAATGCTTTTGTAGAAAAATGTTCAACTGTTTTTTTTTTTTTTTTAAAGATGACCGGTAAGGGGATCTTAACCCTTGACTTGGTGTTATCAGCACCACGCTCTCCCAAGTGAGCCAACCGGCCATCCCTATATAGGGATCCGAACCTGTGGCCTTGGTGTTATTAGCACCATACTCTCCCAAGTGAGCCATGGGCCAGCCCCGAAAAATGTTCAACTGTTGACTTCGATTCCTTCAAACGCTGATTATTGTGAATGCATTTCTTCTAAGTCAACTGTATTCCTTCCTTTGCCCTTTTTTACTTGTCTCAACTTCTCACCCCAGGGAATAAATGCTGTGAAAGTGTTTTTTTCTGCCTCAAAATGTCCTACGAACTTGTCAGTCTGAATTTCTTATTTTTTATTCCTCTGTGGTCTTTCCACTAACTGACTGACTCTTATTGCCCTCTGTCTCAATCCTCTTTGCATCCATCCTGCCTTACAGATGCATGTTATGTATACCAGCTAGTTGAAAGACTCAAATTTTACTTCTGGTATTCTACTAACCTTCCCTTTTTCTCTTTCTCTTCCTCTTTTTCCTCTCCTTCTCTTGTTTTCCCTCCTCTCCGTTGCTGCTGCAGAGCGTCTCTACAGCCAACTTGAGCGAAACCGCCTGCTTTCTAATGAGCTGAAGCTAACGCTGCATGATCTGTGTGACTGATGGGCAGGGCTCACTGATGCCCATTAAACCGAGCTTACTGCTTACACCACTGACCTGGACCCCAGCAAAAAGCTGATTGTCTTTTTATTTATTTATTTATTTTTAAAAGGATGACCGGTAAGGGGATCTCAACCCTTGGCCTGGTGTCAGCACCACGCTCAGCCAGTAAGCAAACCGGCCATCCCTATATAGGATCCGAACCCGTGGCCTTGGTGTTATCAGCACCACACTCTACCGAGTGAGCCATGGGCAGGCCTCTGATTGTCTTTTTAAAAGTTGTTATTTTGCTCAAAGCAAATTACTTTTTGATTTGGGTAGTTAGAATATTTTGTTTATTTCCTAACAGCAATGTAAAGTTGGAACAGTTAATGCTGCATTTCTGTCCCTTTATAAGAGATTATGGGTGATGAAAGGAGGAGCCTGAGAGATTATAGTGAGAAACTTGGGAGAGTTTTTCGTTTTCCACCCTGATTTTCTGCTCTTTCACTTGTGCACTGACTGTAGGATATGTTCCCTTGCATGGGTGTTTTCTAACAATAAAAGGACTGACTTGACAAGATGTTGTAATTGCTTCATCTGCAGGCCCAGGGATGGGTCCTTCTGACTGGGTGGAAAAAAAAAGGGAAAGAAAAGGGTGTGGGATATGAATATGGGTCTGTGTTGCTATCACTTTCTCTGAGTTGAAGATTTGAGTATTTTCCTCACCTTCCTATAGTCATCAGAGTGGTTTCCTTGCTAGGCAGATTAGATTCTCTTTGTTCAGCTGCTAGTTTTCTTCCTGACATTTTCCTTCTTGTTTCCTTTTCCTGGTTTTTATGTTTAGTTGCAAATAACTCTGTTACAGGCTAGTTATGGACAATACCTGTGCAAAAATCTCAATTAAGGTTTTGCTTATATGAATGGGTGGTATTCTTGGCTTTATTTTCTTTACAGATTCTTTCACTTAGTTATGAGGGCTCTTTTATTTATCCTACCAATTATTCCTTTCCCCTCTATTTTTGGAAAAAGCGTGTGACGCATGAGGATCTTCCTATACTCTTTTCAAGCTGAGATTCTTATGTTTCTCCTGGTAGAAATATGCCCATTCATGTTTGCAGTGGTCAAACTCCAGTGAGCCATTTCAAGTAGGTACTGTTCTCTGAGCAAAGTTTAGAAGAGTGGATGGCTAATGCTTAAGGCCTGCTCCTTCAGTGACTGAAAGCTGAAAGCCTTGGTTGGGTGTGAGAGGGAGAGGAAACTGCTGATAAGATCCCCAGCTCCCTCCTCCAGGAAGTATAGCAACACCTGCAACTTCAGTAGGCAAGCCAGAGGCCCTGCAAAACCTAGTGATGCAATAGCTCACTTTTGTGGCCGAGAAGGTAGCTGCTTTTTTAGTCTGCAGTTTCCTTGCAACAGGAGCAAGTCTCAGAGAGTGGGCAGACCCTAAAATTTACTTCTAGTTTTTGTAACTTCTCTCCTTTACCTCTGTTAGATAAACTGAAATGCATCAAAGAGGAGCACCTCTGCACACAAAGGATGCTGGACCAGACTCTGCTTGACCTGAATGAGATGTAGAGCACCCCAGTCCCTCCCTGCTGCTGCTCCTCCCTCTGACCCCAACTCTGCCTGAGGCCAGCCTGCCGGAAGCTGACCTTTAAACTGAGGGCTGATCTTTAACTGGAAGGCTGCTTTCTCCTTTCACTTCCCCCTCCACCCTCTACACTCCCCTCCCCACCCCCCATGTCTTTTTTCACCACTGTCTCTGCTTCTTCTCAGAGATTCCAGCTGGGCTAGAGGCTTGAGCACCTTTGGGAACAACATTTAAGGGAATGTGAGCACAATGCAAAGTGTCTTTAAAAGCATGTTGTAATGTACACATTTTGTAATTACCTTTTTTGTTGTTG
Organism: Galeopterus variegatus; assembly: GCF_000696425.1. Lineage (NCBI taxonomy): Eukaryota > Metazoa > Chordata > Mammalia > Dermoptera > Cynocephalidae > Galeopterus > Galeopterus variegatus. The sequence continues at coordinate 106,353 of NW_007726265.1, read as the reverse complement.
TTGTAGCAACCATATGTAAAACATTCCAAATAATTCCACAGTTCTTAAGCAGCAATCTAATCCCTTTTTCACTTTTGGAAGGCAACTTTTCAGCTTAATGCATATTGCCCTGTCCATAGAGGCGGGAAGGAGGTGTATGGGCCTGTCTTACTGAGAGCCAAACAGAGCCCAGGGAAAGACTCCACTCTGGGAAACCTCATTGCTCTTTACAAAGTACCAGCCAAACCAGAAAGGGTATTCAAGGAGGTGTTAGCCAAAACAAAAACAAAAAACATGCTGTTCAGGTTTTCAGCTTTAAGCTATTTTTGAACAACTTTTTTTTTTCCTGACAGAAGTTACCAAATTATGATGGTAAGACCTCTGAGACCAAATTTTTGTCCCATCTCTACCCCCTTCCCAGCTGCTCCACAGAATGGATCATGTGCCCCGTGTGTTGAGGTGACCACTTAATTGCTCTCCTGCCTCCTTGAAAGATAGAAAGAAAATTATGTTTTTGCCACTGATTTAGTCATATGAAACTCATCTTATCACCCTTTTCTGGGTCTGAAGCTGCTGTCTTTAAAAGTGCCATCTCGTGCTTTGTATCAGTGCTGGAGAAATCTTGAATAGCTTATGTACAAAACTTTAAAATTTTTATGTTATTTTGAAACTTTGCTTCTTTGGGGTTGGGGTACCCTGGCCACACCATCTGGCTGGCAGTGTGCTGATCTTTAAAGTTTCTTTCCCTACCCAATCCCCACTTTTTGGTAATGTTTCTGTGAAGTCTGTTAGGTGCACATCCTGCAGCTTACTGGCTTAAAATGTACTCTCCTTTGGTGTGGTCTCTTTGGGGCCAATTGGGAGAAAGAAAAACCAATAGTGCAACTGTTTTGATACTGAGTATTGACAACTGTCTTTTTGAAATAAAGAACCAGTCCCTCCAACCTTCAGACCTACTTGACTTATTTATTAAACCAAATGTGCTTTCTCCACAGGAGCTAAGAGGTTTGGGTTAAAAATCAGATCTTTGTGGGTAGTAACAACAGGATTTAATGTAGAACACAGTCTTTGTCAGCAGACCAAAACTGGATTCAAAACTCAGCTCTGAAGTTCCTATTGTATGTCCTGATTTAAATAATTTAGTTTCATCATCTGTAAAATGGAGATAATAGGTACTGTCAGGGTAAATGTGAAAATTAGAAATAATTAAGTAGCAGGACTTTTATAGGCTACTTAATTTAACACTGGCATCTTCAAGCTGAACTATACATTTTCCTTTACAACTATATTCTTCCTTATAAATTATGGATTTATTGTGCTCCTTAACTTTAAACAATATATGGAAAAAACAAAATATATGCTGATCACATACTCCTATAAATGTGTGGTTTTAATAAACTGTCCTGAGACAGTCTTTGAGTCAATATTCTGTTGGATACTTGAAGAAAAAAGAATTTCACAAGAAGTGCTCTCAGTATTTGCTTATAGACAGGCTGTATGAAGGAATAGTGTTCAAAGCTGCCTTTTAGACTGTGTTCTGGCATTTCCTGTACTCTGGTCGTGAGGCCGGACATAGGACTTCCTAGTAAAACTACATGGCTCCCTTGACAAAATCCAACTGTTTATACTAGAGACTGGAATTTTTTCTGTTTATACGCATGGACCAACGCTGATGGAAATTATTGCAAAAAAAATTTTGTGTGTGTGTCCAGGAGCCAAACACACAGTTGGCAATGGAAGGAGAAATTAAACTGGAATAAATTAGTTGGGCTTTTTTTCCCCCTATTTTCCTGCTTCTTGTTACTACTAAAAAGATCTGCCATCCAATATTTAGGAAAGTAGCCCTTTAAGTGGTGTTTTAGTCCGTTTTGTGTTGCTATAGCAGAAATACCTGAGACCCGGTAATTTATAAAGGAAAGGTTTATTTGGCTTAAGATTCTGGAACAGCTGCGTCTGGCGCAGGCCTCAGGCTGCTTCTACTCCTGGCGGAAAAGCAGCAAGCAGCTGGTGGATACAAGCAGATCACATGGCGAAAGGAAGCGCAAGAGGGAGAAGGTGCCAGGGTCTTTTTAAGCAACGAGCTCTTGCCGGAACTAATAGAGGGAGAACTCACTCATTAATCCCCTCTCCCCCAGGGAGAGCATTAATCCATTCATGAGGGATCCGCCCCCATGACTCAATCAGTTTCCAACACTGCCACATTGGAGATCAAATTTCCACGAGTTTTGGAGGGGACAACACATCCAAACTCCATCAAGCGGGTAGCTGGGTTTGTGCCTAAAGTTTTCATAAGGGCATGCCGAAGAACTTCTTCATAAAAATTTCCCACAGTTCCGAGCAAGAAGTGGGTCCCAGCGCCTGCTGACGTCACGCCTGCGGATTGGCTGGAGTTGGGGCTGAGGGCGCGGCTGTACTTGAGCGGGAGCCTGAGACGCAGCAGTCGCCATGACTGGCTCTGAGGCACCAGCTCCCGAAGGTTTCGGTATCTTTTTCTCCTTCCCTCTGCACCGCCTCTGGTTGCTGCTTCTGTTTTCGCTTGGGACCCTGGCCAACAAACTTAACGTGCCACAGGTGTTGCTACCCTTCGGCAGGGAGCCAGGCCGGGTGTCCTTCCTGCTGGAGGCTCAGCGGGGCTGCTACACTTGGTGAGGGGTTGAGGGTCACAAGCATATGCACCCACACACTATCCAGTAAGGATGAGAGGGGTTCCCTCTGTAATACCCCACGGGACTGCTGTGTGGTCACTGGGTGCGAGGGAGCCTATTCTGTAAGGGAGGAGGGTATGGTGTAATTGGGGGTGGAGGGGCCAGACACTCCGGAGGTGGCGGGTCCTACTCATGTGGGATGACGTCAGATTGTGTGAGGGTCCTTATGTGAGAAATTTTGGGGATGTGAGACTGGCCTTTTCGTCGTGTGTGCTGGGAGGGGTTAGCCGCTGTGTGAGCAGCTTTCAGGGCACAGGGAAGCCCTGTGTTGGAGGCCTCAGGTATTGATGGTGCCCAGTGTGAGGGACTTAGTGTAAACAGCTAGGGTGAGAGGGATTTCCCAAGATCTGAGGAGATTTCTTTAGGAGCAGAAGGACTTGAGGTGTGAGGGTCTCCCCTAATTAAATCAGGCGAGCTAATCAACGTGAGGGAGTCCTAAATACAACAGCTAATTTTTGAGTACTTAACAAAGCATTTTGTACATATAATGTATTCACTTTTTACAGTCTTATAGAGTACTATTACTCCCATTTTATAGATGAGGAAACTGGGACCCAGAGACCCTGAAATGTAAGCTTCTTGGGATGTGAGGATTCATTTTAGGTGGAGATGAGATCTGCCTGTAATATAAACGTTTGCCCACCTTATGTAAGGGTACCCACTTAAAGTGTGAGGGCAAGGGGTACTGAATTCTGGGATAACGACTGCCTGACAGAAGATGGAAAGACATGATTTTTCTGGTGAGAGAGCTCCGTGATAGGTTATGTGGTTACCTAAGGTGTGAGGAAACCTAATTGTGGTGAGCTCCAAGATGCCAGAGCTTTCATCCTAAATGGAGTAGATTTCCCTTAAGAGAAGCAATGACGTTTGTTCAGAGTGTGATAAATTACCTATTTTTAGAGGAAGTGTAAGGGAATTGGGCTTGTAAGATGATCCAGTGTTATGCATTTTCTCACGGAGAGTGATGCAAGGAATCTTTCTAGCAGTGAAAGCCATTCCTTCCATCCATTTTTCTGGGAGTGGGGGTGGGGAGGTGGGGGCAACCGGCCAGGACAGGGATCGAATCTTTGTACACATGGTGTTATCAGTACCATGCTCTAACTATTGAGTAACCAGCCAGTTCCCATCTAAAAATATTAACATATTAACGGGTTTTTTTTCATATTTTGAGTTGGACTCACACCTCATAATTTACGTGACTTTTCCATCTTAGATACCCAGTTTCTAGGATTGTAGGAAACTCATTACTCAGAGTACAAGAAAGTCTCATCTTTCATTACTGGAAACACAAAATCAATCCTATTTTTACATACTGAAGGAGAATGGAACATTAATCTTATTTTAAATATTGAGGGAGGAATATAACACTAATGAGACTTTGCACAAGAAGTCATTGGGAAAAGGTTCTGAGTGAGCAGTCTTTCCCACTTTAATTCTTGTGTCCCTAAGCAATGTTCCTACTTTAAAGAGTGTCATTTAGGTATACTTGGTATTATGTAACATAGAAAAAGTATAGGAATGTTTGTTCCACCAAAGGTTAACTTTAACCCACATATTTCATACTCTTAAGTATTTTGTTCTGGCAGGCATTCCACCCATCATGATGCAGTTACCGTTGAGCCTTTATATGAAAATGGTACCTTGTGTTCCCAAAGAGCTGTACTTATTGCTGAATCTACCCAACCCATACGCCTCAGCAGTATTATTCTTGCTCGAGAAATAGGTATGTTGAGAACAATGGCACTATATAACACTTCCTCTGGGGTAGAATAATCTGATATATTATATAGATGGTGAACACAAATGGTGTTGGCTTCAAATAATAAGTGGTAGAAAAAAGGGTTCCTGCAGTATAAACCCTAATTGTGGCAGCCTATTCTGACTTTTTTGGTTTTGTATATTCAGCACTTGGTATGCTGTCAGATACCATGGAAACTCTGGTTGTTTGAATCAATGAAAGACAAAAGGAATCATTCATCTGGCACTAATTTAGGTGTTGAGGTCTGAGGTTGATCTCAAGTGGGACAAGTCTCAAGTGGGGCAAGTTGGTCTCAAGTATAAAGACTAATACTTCTCCAAGTATGGGCTGTAAACATATATCATCAGCATCACCTACATCACATAGGACTGTGTTAGAAATGTAAATTCTCAGGCTCAATCTCCAATTTTCTGCATCAGAGTCTCTGGGCTGGGCCCAGGGTTCTGTGTTTTAACAAGCTCTCCAAGTGATTCTTATACATACTATAGTTTGAGCAGCACTATACTAGTCTATTTTAGTCTAGAGCAGCTCAAGAAATGCTATTTGTATTCGAATCAGAGCAGGGGTCTTTGTATCTCTGACTTTCTGGCACTTCATTGCCTTATTGATAGGTCAGAAATATATGTGTGGCTTTTAAATATTTTGTTTGTTTGGTGTCTGGCTGGTACAGGGATCCAACCCCCGACCTTGGTGTTATTAGCATCATGCTGAGCTAACCGGCCAGCCCTAAATATTTCAATAAGTGATTTATCTATAATATGTTATTAAAGAGAAGTTTAGGATTTTTTTTTTTTTTTTTTTAAAGATGACCGGTAAGGGGATCTTAACCCTTGACTTAGTGTTGTCAGCACCACGCTCAGCCAGTGAGCGAACCGGCCATCCCTATGTGGGATCTGAACCCGGGGCCTTGGTGTTATCAGCACCGCACTCTACCGAGTGAGCCACGGGCCGGCCCCAGGATGTTTGTTATACTATTTTTAATTGAAGATGTTATTATAAAGCACCCCATTATTTTACGTATCCCTAAGAAAGAAAAACATTGCTCATTAAACTATGTTTTTTATCACTTGGAATTTTTACTTTATACCTACTGAAAGAACTTTTTAATTTATAAAATATAAGTAAAATAAACAGCTTAAGATATTCCTAAAACTGCCTTACATTTCTGCCTCATCTGAATCACTTTTTGACTGGGAATCATCAATGTCTGTGTTTATCCCCATAACATCTTCCTTTGTGCCATTAAAAGTATTAGTGATACAGTATTAAAAGAACATTTTTTAAAAAACACCTAAAACCTACTCTTAAGTTGATAGAACTAAGTTGTTTTTGTTTCCAGCTTTAAATGGGTTCCTAGCACATCTGAGTCACCACCTTTCCCATTCCCTGCTCTTAAACTTTTGGTTCCTGGTGATAAGAGTCCTGTACTATTATCTACCATATTTTCTTCCAATTACTAATTCCTACTCTACAAATTTTGGTGCTGGCCCTTTCAGTGTTCTCAAATGTACAGTCAGTGACAACTATGTCATGACTGCTGCCTGGCTGACAGCAATTGTAAGATGTCATCAAATATAAGAAAAATCCCAGTTTCAGAGATGTTAAAATGTCAAAAAGTGAGTATATAGGAATCAGTGAAATATGGTATCATGTAGAGTAGCTACAAAGGATAGAGGAAGATACCAAAGTTAGAAAAGAGCATTGATTTGGTCATATATGCTATTTTTTTTTTTTGTCTTTTTTTCGTGTCCGGCAACGGATCGCAACCCTCAGTGTCGCGCCCGTACCGGACCGGGACCGGCAACGGGATCGCAACCCTTGGCGTCGCGCCCGCACCTCGCTCAGCCAGTGAGCGGGAACCGGTCTGTATGTGGGATCCGAACCCTCAGCGGGAGCACCGCCGCACTCCCAAGCGGCGCACTGTAGCAGTGTGCCACCGGGCCGGCCCCATATATGCTATTTTAAAAATGTATTTACTCTTAACTACATGAATTTATTCCAGTATCAAAAGATTGATTCTCACAAGTACTAGGAAAAATGTCAAATCTGGTTCTCAGCTTAATTTCATTTGCCTTGTAGCAAATATTCCAAAGTTAAGAATCTTTAAATCAACTTTCCCAATTTTACTGTTGATACAATTGTGTACATAGATGTGGAGATTCCTAATGATAACTGCTAGTCTCATTGTCCTACCAGGTTCCTATCTGAATGAGAACAGTCATTCTGAAAGGGGTAGGGAAGGGCATTTTTTAAGGGAAGTGCATGCCTAAGAGAAATTGTTTATTCATTTGTTCAGCAAATATTTACTGTATTGAGTTGCCTGCTAACTACAGGGTGCCTATAAAGGTAAAAAGATTTAAGCACTGTATTGGTATTGAGGTGCTTAAAATTTTGTTTATGATGTTTTTGATGATAGTGTAGTAAAGAAAATTAGTGGCTATGTTAGATGATGGATAGAGGTGAGAGACTTGAGTGGGCGTGTTCCATATGATAAGAGTGCTAGATTTATTTCTTTTCTTTTTGACTAGTTGTTACTTCCATTTGGTAAAGCATTCAAAGAATATAAAAGATTATATAGTGAAAAGTAAATATTTCTTTCATCCCAGAGGCAACCACCTTTCTGCATCCTACCAGAGGTAGTTTATGAATATATAAATATGCCTTTTTATAGTGGGAAATCTAGACTTCACACTTTGGTACATGTAGAGGAGTTTGGAAATTATTTTATTTTTATTTTTATTTATTTATTTTTTTAAAAGATGACCAGTAAGGGGATCTTAACCCTTGACTTGATGTTGTCAGCACCACACTCTCCTGAGTGAGCCACGGGCCGGCCCTTGGAAATAGTTTTAGATGAAAAAGCTCACATGAAGGATGAAGAAAGGGTTTGAACAACTGGGTGGTTTTAGTGGGAGAGTGGAACGGGGTGATCAATACCTTTTGCACTGTGCTCAGCACCTGGTAAATGTTCAGTAAATACTTATTGATTGGTTGCATCAGTGGAGTATAATCACGAGGAGTTGATTTGGAAGCTAGGATAAATATGAGGGTCAGGGAAGGCAGGAAGTATTTGTCATTTCTGTTCCCTCTTTATGACTCTGTCTCTGCGTACCTTTGATTCTCTCTATCCTGACTTTATTCTCTTATTTTTTTCCTCTTTACTTCTTCATCTTCCTTGATCAATTCTCCTTCTGTCTATCTCATTTTTTTCTTCATTACCTGACTCCAGTATGGACCTGAAGTATACCTGAAGTAATATGGACCTGTAAATAAGAATATTTCTTGTATTACTTAATAAAGTTATTATTTGTTTTCCTTTTCACTTTAAAAGCAGTAAGTTGGGCCGAACCTGTGGCGCACTCGGGAGAGTGCGGTGCTGGGAGGGAAGCAACGCTCCTGCCGCGGGTTCGGATCCTATATAGGAATGGCCAGTGTGCTCACTGGCTGAGCACCAAGGGTTGCGATCCCCTTACCGGTCACGAAAAAGGCAAAAAATAAATAAATAAATAAAATAAAATAAAAGCAGTAAGTTAAATGTTTGATATTTCTCCTAATCACTCTAAATTTACTTGGAAATCATCCAAAGTAATTTTTTGTCTTAATGGCCTTGTATTGAAAAACTTCCTGTTGAAGTAGTCAGATGAGTAGGCATTGTGCGCACAAGGTTTTTCATTTTTTTTTTTTTTTTTTTTTTAAAGATGACCGGTAAGGGGATCTTAACCCTTGACTTGGTGTTGTCAGCACCACGCTCACCCAGTGAGCAAACCGGCCATCCCTATATGGGATCCGAACCCATGGCCTTGGTGTTATCAGCACCGCACTCTACCGAGTGAGCCACGGGCCGGCCCCCATATTTTTAATTTAAGGTCACAGTTGCTTCTGTTCTGCCATTGCCCTGCTCATTTCTTCACTGAAGAAAGGGATTTAATTGCTCATTTAATTAGTGATAAATTATCCAGTGCCTAATTATCTAGTGTATGTACTATCTAAGCTTTTCCTTCCTTCCTCTCTCCCTCCCTCCTTTTCTTCCTTCCCTTTCCCTTCCTCCCTCCTTCCCTTCCTTCCTTTGCCATACCTGCAACATGCCCTTGATGGTAATTCTACCAGCAGTTCCTGTGAGATTTCAACTTTTCTTGGTTCTTGTCCGTAGACCTCGTGTCTTGATCTTTAATTTTTTTAACTTTGGGTACTGTTCTTCAGTTAAATATTAATCAAGTAGAAGATTAATTTAATTTTTAAAACTTTTTTATTTTAAAATAATTTTAGGTTTACAGAAGAGATGCAAAGATAGTATAGAGAGTTCCCGTGTACCATTTACTCAGTTTCCCTTAATTTTCCACTAATGTCCTTTTTCTGCTGTAGGATTCAATTCAAGACACCATCTTGTTAAACTAAATTGTCATGCCTCCTTAGTCTCCTCTGATCTGTGACAGTTTCTCAGTCACTTTTGATACTTTTAAAGATTTTTGTTTAGATGTTTTATAGGATGTCTCTTAATTTGAGTTTGTCTGATGTTTTCTCATGGCTAGGCTGAGGTTATTGATTTTGGGCGAAAAACACAGAAGTGAAGAGCCCTTCTCATTGCATTATCTCAGGGGGATTTATCACTGGTGATATTAATCTTGATCATTTGGTTAAGGTGGTGTCTGTCAGGTTTCTCCACTGTAAAGTTACCATTTTCCTTAGGGCCAGCCCATGGCTCACTGGGGAGAGTGTGGTGCTGATAACACCAAGGCCACGGGTTCGGATCCTTATATAGGGATGGCCAGTTAGCTCTCTTGGGAGAGCATGGTGCTGACAACACCAAGTCAAGGGTTAAGATCCCCTTACCAGGGCCGGCCCGTGGCTCACTCGGGAGAGTGCGGTGCTGATAACACCAAGGCCCCGGGTTCGGATCCCACATAGAGATGGCCGGTTCGCTCACTGGCTGAGCGTGGTGCTGACAACACCAAGTCAAGGGTTAAGATCCCCTTACCGGTCATCTTTTAAAAAAAAAAAAAAAAAAGATCCCCGTACCAGTCATCTTTAAAAAAAAAAAGTTACCATTTTCCCTTTCCCATATGCTATTTTTTAAAAGTGATCACTAAGTCTAGCCCACATTCAAAGGAAGGAGAATTAAGCTTCACCTCCTGGAGGGAGGAGTGTCAAAGAATTTGTGAGCATATATTAACTGCCACAGTAAATAATAAATACTTGGGAGAGATGCCTTGATAGATCATATTTCTACTTTCAGCCACTAATTTTAGCATTTATCCATAAATCTTATTACTATAATGTTCTAATGGTGATTTTCTATTTCCCTCAGTCCTTCTATATTTGTTAACTAGTATTCTTTTGAAAGAAAGATGTCTTTTATCTTACAAATAACTTCTTCCCAGTTATTTATTTATTCAGCTATTATTTACATCAGTATGGATTCATGGATATTTATTTTATAATTCAATACCATGCAATACTGGTTATAATTCAATACTATTATAACTTATTTTGTTATTCCGGTTTTTCCAGCTTTGGCCATTGGGAGCTCTGTCGGGTTGGGTCCTATGTCCTTTGGACTTGCTCCTATCATTTTTTATTTTTGTTATTTATTTATTTATTTTTAGTACTTCCTTACGTTTTAGCTCTGCAACATCATCCAAGCTCATCTTATGTTTTCTCTGGCCAGCACTTTTCTTCAAGGAGTCCTGGTACTTTTTGTTAAAGGATTATATTTAGAAAGCAAGATCTGTGTGCTAGGATGCTTGTTGCTCCTGGGTGTCACTGGCCCTCTCAGCAGACAGAGCTAAGATATATATGTGTGTATGATAACTCATGTATATGTACATATCTACATTTTTTTCCGGATCTATCTGCATACGCATTAAAATAAACGTGAGTTCATACTGATATCTTCAACTCTAATCCTATACCACAAGGTTTATTCTAGCCTTCCCTCCTTGCTGATTGTAACTTCTTTCTCTCTCAGGGAGAAACCTGACTGTCATTGTCTACAATGTATGTACTTATTTGTTCAACCCTATTGTATATATCAAGTAGTTTCAGGATGATTAATTGAATTTTTAATGTTTCTTATAAAAGGAAGTAACCGTTTCCTGAAATAAGTATATTTTGATGTACTTTAGTGTCTGTTGATGGACATTTACCTGTGTTTTATGATTAACATTCTCCTTTCATTTTAAAATTCCATAAAAGCAGATCAATGGCTAGGGACAGAGTTTACCCCTAAATAAATTTAAAAAATAAAAATAAAAAAGTTTACCCCTGATGTTCATTGGTGATTTTGAGTATTAGAGCAGTAGTTACTTTGTTTTTATTTCTTTTAGATGAAGCTAAAACTAAAAATGTGTAACAACAGCAGAATGGGGCAGCTATGTAGACAGTTCTCAAATACATGATAAAGGTGGTAGGAGGGAGTCTTGTTAATAGACACAAAACAGTTTTTATTTAATCATTTCATTCTGTACTGTTTCAATTCATGTTTCTGAATCTCATCATGGGTATACTGACTGGAACCCTAGTTGTCCTGGAACTCTGGTTGGGTCTAATATAGTGATTTCCAGCCTTTACATGCATATAAATAAGCTGGGAACCGCTGGAAACCATTAAATTTCATGGTCCAGAAAAGAAATAGAAAGAGACAGAAAGAAAATTTATTGATAGGTCTGACTTATGGTTGCCACCATTTTACTTTTCTAGACAAATACATTTAAAAAAATCTACTAACACCATCATTTCATAAAAGAAAAAACATTTTACCATTTCAAAAATAAGATATAGGAATAAAATATATTTCTTTACAGTGAATACAATTTAATTTTATTACTCACTATTTTAAAATTTCTGTTTTTCTCATTTTTCCGTGGAGGAGTGAAGACATCATCAAAGATTAATGTTTGAGAACCTCTGGTCTGGTGTCTCTGTATTAGTCTGTTTCGGTTGTTTGTAACAAAATACCTGGAACTGGGTAATTTATAAGCAAAATGAAATTTATTGCTTACAGTTTCTGAGGCTGGGAAGTCCAAAGTCCATCTGGTGGTGGCGACAGTGACCCAGGGGTCTCACATTGCAAGATGGTGAAAACAGAGAGAGAGAACAAGACAGACTCTCCTCTAATTTTAAAGCCCTCAGAGGGCCAGCCTGTGACTCACTCAGGAGAGTGCGGTGCTGATAACACCAAGGCCATGGGTTCGGATCCTATATAGGGATGGCTGGTTCGCTCACTGGCTGAGCGTGGTGCTGACAACACTAAGCCAAGGGTTAAAATCCCCTTACTGGTCATCTTTAAAAAAAAAAAAAAAATTAAAGCTCTCAGAACCACATACCTGATCACCATTTTTAATCCATTCACTACTGCATGGTCCTACAATCCGATCACCTCTTCAAGGCTCCGCCTTTCAGCTACCATAATAGGATTTCCCACCCTCTTAAGAGTCACAGTGGGGGTTGTTTCTAATGCATAAAACTTGGGGGACACAATTCAAGTTTCAATGAGTTTTGGGGAGACATAATTCAATCCACTACAGTCTCTTATTAGAAACAGAGGCTCTTATATCTTGTCGTGCTCTTTTCCACAGGTAAAAGCAGTTGTCATAGTCTTTCTTTTACATTATCTTTATTTATTTATTTATTTTATTTTTTATTTTTGGTGTTATCAGCGCCACACTCTTCCAAGTGAGCCACAGGCCGGCCCTTACATTATCTTTATAATAAGCTTTTGAGTATTGGAGATTAATAGATTTATGACCTGTTGAATTAAATACTCAGTTTTTGCATTCATTGTAGTGACTGACCATGAACTACGCTGTGATGTTAAGGTTGATGTGATAGACAGCATTGAAATTGTATCTCGGACTCGGGAACTCTATGTGGATGATTCACCCCTGGAACTGATTGTGAGGGCATTGGATGCTGAAGGTAAAAAACTTCAGAAGATTCAACAAAATTACCTAAAATAAAGTGATACTCCTTTATGATTAACACTTGGAAATAGGAACTTGAGTGATAAAAGTAGATTGGAAATAATACTTATTTTCTCATTTGGAGCTCAGATAGATGAGGAATTAATAATTAATTCTTAGTAGAGTTCAATGTATTAGTTACATACTTTCATAAAATTTTTCTGCTATTTTTTTTTTGTTATCTCAGTACTTTTCTTTCTTTTTTTTTTTTTTAAAGATGACCGGTAAGGGGATCTCAACCCTTGGCTTGGTGTTGTCAGCACCACGCTCAGCTAGTGAGCAAACCAGCCATCCCTATATAGGATCCGAACCCGTGGCCTTGGTGTTATGAGCACCGCACTCTACCGAGTGAGCCACGGGCCGGCCTCTCAGTACTTTTCTTAAATATCGATATTCTGCTGCTGAACTTCTACCAGTGGTTCCTAGATTAATAATTAAGAACATTTTTTAGAATTTATTGCTAGCTCTGTTTTGATCAGTCCACTTTCTGTAAGCCAAGAGAATTAAATGTAAATCTGTGAAAAAGTTTTATAGTTTTAAGTTAATCTTTCTTGAAACTGATTTTATATTGCTTTTAGTGTACTATTCTAATGCTGTAATATGGTATTAAAACTACTTAAATTTACTGCCACTTTCTTTGTATACTATTTAGTAAAGAGTAATTTTTTTTAAATCTGAAAAATGAACTCCTCTGGAATCTGGTTTTTATAAAAATTTGTTTTGAAGGGACCAGGATTACAGATGCCCATCAACCATAAGGTGGACTATAAGGTGGCCTTTATGTAGAAAAGAACAGAAAGAGTGTGGCATAATTTTTGTCAACCAGCATTTAATGGCTAGAGTCCTTTTTACTTTCAGAAAGCTTATGCAGCAACAGTACTTACGTTGTTTATGTAGGGATCTTCCTCATATATGTGTTTTAATTCTTTAATGATAGTCCTTCTATTTTTTCATTTGTTTGGGTTTTTTGTTTTGTTTTGCTTTTTCTCCATTTATTTATTTATTTTAGTGTTTCTATTTGTTAGTGAAAGAGGCCTAAAAATAATTTTGTAGTTAGGTTTCCCTTTCTTGTTGAAGATTCCTGAATATTTGATTCTGTCTTGTCTGCTTTTGGCTTACCCTACAGGAAATACTTTTAGTAGTTTGGCAGGGATGATGTTTGAGTGGAGCATTGCCCAGGATAACGAGTCAGCAAGAGAAGGACTGTCTAGCAAAATTAGGTAAACTTGAAACCAAACATAAATCATCTGACTTTGAAGGAGGCATGTGCCATTGGGTCGCACATTGAATAGCAACCATTTGTGTGGACTTCGATACTCCTGCTGTCTGGACTTCTTTGAAACAGATAAATTCACCACCAAAAGTCTTCGATAAAATAAATTATGGTATAGATGTAGGTACCTTTATGATAGCCTAATTTGAGCCACTGTAGAAGAGTTCATGAGCTCAGGACTATTTAATTATTTGTGCCAGGTGTATCTTCTGGGAGTTGTGTTAATCAAGCTATGTGCACATTCTGAAACAGAGTAGGATTATAGTATGAAATTTTGTATTCTGTATCAAGGAACAGATCTCAGACAATCCAAGTTTTAGTTCTACAACAGTTTTAGCCAGAAGCACATTAAATACTTTTCTAACAGTGCTTGTGGAAAACAGAAATTTTAAAACTTTTTACACTCTATAGACATTGAAGAGACTATGTTAAAGTCTCTCAGGTGGATCCCTGAACCAGCTAGCCACCCTACTCCCACCCTCTTCCCCCCAAAAATAAATAAAATAAATAAAGTCTCTTAGGGACCTTTGGAAGAAGATATTGTTTGATTCTGCTAGAAACAAATCTTATTTCATACCTTTAGGATTTTGAAATACTCCGAAGCAGAATATTCTCCCCCAGTCTATATAGCTGAGATGGAAAAAGAAGAGAAACAAGGAGATATGATTTTGGTGTCTGGGATTAGAACTGGTGCTGCTGTTGTTAAAGTTCGAATTTATGAACCTTTCTATAAGGTAAAAAATTTATGCTGTAAAATTTAATCTAACAGGACTGGATGGTTAGCTCAGTTGGTTAGAACACAGTGTTATAACACCAAGGTACAGAGTTTGGATCTCTGTACTGGCCAGCAGCAAAAAATAAGTAAATAAACAAACACATAAATAAAATTTCATCTAACAGTCTCTCCTATAGAAAATATAGTCTTATGTTTGTCTTTAGTAGAGCCCTCTAATCTGATATGATTTGGGCCAATAGTCACTTGAAAAAGCCAGGGCTGGCCAGTTAGCTCATTTGATTAGAGCAGATTGTTATAACACCAAGGTCGGGGTTCAGATCCCTGTACAAAAAGAAAGAAAAAATCAGTTGAAGTGGGTAAGCATAAAGAAAACTTCTTCTTTAAACATTTTATTACCAATTACAATTACAAATAGGACTGGCACTTTTTCTTAAAACATGTAACTGCATTTTATTCACCAATCCTTTGATGTAGGTTCAAGGCCTTAATTTAATCATAAGTTCACTGATTAGAAATCTACATATTCTTCTTGAAACTACAGTTTCAAGTTTCATATTCTTTTATAGTCAAGTGAAAATGTAAATATGTATAAAGTAACTCAAGTATAGAATTCTATATTTTTTAAGGATTTCTTTCTAATCTTTTACACTTTTCACCTATACCTAATTTGACAGCACTTATTAGCAGCTTACCTTTAATTTCTTTTTAAAACTTAAAATTTTTGCGCAGAGAACAGCTCCTTCATATTCATAGTTTTTGTCTTAATGTAATTATAATTACAAGTACAACTGGCATAAATGAATTTGGGAAAAACAAATATACTGGTAAGCATTTAATTTAAGTGACAGAGGACTGGCCAGTTAGCTCAGTTGGTTAGAGCATGGTGCTGATAGCACCAAGGTCCATCAAGGTCCAGGGTTCATTTCCTATACTGGCTAGATAACCCCCCCCCCCAAATAAATTAATTCTTTAAAGAGGGTGTGTGTATATATATACAACATATGTTTGTGTGTGTGTGTGTGTGTGTGTATATAAATTCAAGTGGCAGAAACACAAGTGTATGGACATACTAGAGAGCAGCCTACCAACCTCATGTTGAGAAAGTCTTTACAGGAATCAATATGTTCAACGGGCAGTGGAAAGTAACATAATCTGGCAAGTCAGTTAATTGGAGGTTGGCTAAAAGAATTTCTATGGCAGTCAAGCCTTACCTTTTCTCATTTCAGCATACTTGTCTTTTTACTTGCCTACTCCTTCTTTAGAAGAGTTTGCATTTTCTATTCTTAGTCTGAGTGACTTAGAAAGTCAATAAGTGACTTAGAAAGTTAATCTAGTGTTAAGATTCATGATCACTTTTTTTTTTTCCTTTTTGTCTTTTTTCGTGACCGGCAACGGATCGCAACCCTCGGTGCTGCGCCCGCACCTCACTCAGCCAGTGAGCAGCCGGTCTGTATGTGGGATCCGAACCCTCGGCGGGAGCACCGCCGCACTCTCAAGCGGCGCACTGTAGCAGTGCGCCACCGGGCCGGCCCCTCATGATCACTTTTTAAGGTTAACTGAAATGATGACGTGATTAGGAAAGTATTTTTATCTTTATAAAAAAATTTTAAAGAAACTTATAAGAAGTAAGCTTATAACAAGGAAGATGTCCTTATGGATTTTGCCTGTGGAAACTTTTTTTTCCTTCTTTCAGAAAGTGGCAGCAGCATTGATACGTCTGCTTGTTTTGGAGAATATATTTCTTATACCATCCCATGATATTTATCTCTTAGTAGGAGCATATATTAAGTACAAAGTTGCAAAAATGGTTCAGGGAAGAATGACAGGTAAGGTGATGCATCTTTTCCAGTGACTGATTTCCCAAATTCTTTCTGCTGACAAGACAAGCAACTCCACATTACATATGAAAAATATTTTGTGGCATTAGATTTTGCAATAAAGTATTTCTTTTTTTTTTTTGTCTTTTTTCGTGTCTGGCAACGGATCGCAACCCTCAGTGTCGCGCCCGTACTGGACCGGGACCGGCAATGGGATCGCAACCCTCGGTGTTGCACCCGCACCTCGCTCAGCCAGTGAGTGGGAACCGGTCCGTATGTGGGATCCAAACCCTCGGTGGGAGCGCCACCGCGCTTCCCAAGTGGCACACTGTAGCAGTGCACCACCGGGCCGGCCCAATAAAGTATTTCTTAATTGGTGTACTTGAACTAATACTGGAAAGATAGTCCCTATATGTTGAATAGGTTAATGGCATAGTTAGGATTCAGTGCCCATAAGCATCTGAATTCTCTACTAAAATAACCAAAAATTTACCAGCTTCTGTGAGGCAAGTGAAGACACTTTACTGTCAAAAATTTGAGTGATCATTGCAATGATCTTTGCAAACGTTGTTTCTTGAGAAACTCAGTTCATTAACTGAAAACTTAATACTTGATTGACCCCAAAAGTCCGATTGAGTTTATAAAGCATGCACTGACAGCATTAATATTAGTCATTTCCTTACTTACGTAGTGATGACTCATCCTGCTGCTCAGTTCACTAGTTTTCAAGAATATAATCGATACCAACAACAAACTCATATAGTATTCACCTCAAATGGGGATGTAGAAATTCATCATAGTGGAAAAGAAATTAGATGTAGATCATACTTTTATTTTAGGCCTGCTTCCTGATCTTCCTCTTATAATCCAACAATACTCCATTATCCACTGGAATGGCTGCTGGTCATTACATTTATGTATCTTTCTTGTCTTACAGAGGTGAAATTTCCCCTGGAACATTATACACTGCAATTGCAAGACCATAGGGCTGCATATAACGGATCTCTATCTAGGAAAGTGGCTTTACTGGATGAGAAAGCAGCCATGGTGACCGCCTTCCAACTGGGCCAAACTAATCTTGTCTTTGTCCATAAAAGTATCCTTTTGTTCAAGTTTTAGCTGCCAATCTACACTTACCTGAGCATGTTAGACATGTTCCTTGGTAAAATAATTTATTAAGAGTGATTATATCACTACTACACTGTTTTTCTATAGGTTTTATTGTTACCAAAGAACTATAAATTATTATTGTCATAATTTCTAACAAAAGATAGGTAGAGAAAGGAGAGTAGTTGGAACTTGTGATTGTTGACCACTGCAAATTATAATTAGGGGACTGGGGAAAATAGAGTTTGGAGAAACATGTGTGAATTTTATTTAATTTGTTCTTTTCTATTTTCACAGGATAATTGAGGAAAGATTGTATTGTCTGTAGTAGCTATTTAATTAATACTTTTTATATTGAGTGGAGAGTAATTTTTTTTTTTTTTTTAAAGATGATCAGTAAGGGGATTTTAAAAAAATTTTTTAAATTTTATTACTATTATTTTTTGTCTTTTTCCGTGTCCGGCAAGGGATCGCAACCCTCAGTGTCGCCCCCGTATCGGACCGGGACCGGCAACGGGATCGCAACCCTCGGTGTCGCCCCTG
>NW_007726265.1:84510-88316 GCF_000696425.1 Galeopterus variegatus | reverse complement strand
TCAGCCAGTGAGCGGGAACCGGTCTGTATGTGGGATCCGAACCCTTGGCGGGAGCGCCGCCGCGCTTCCCAAGCGGCGCATTATAGCAGTGCGCCACCGGGCCGGCCCAGTAAGGGGATTTTAACCCTTGACTTGGTGTTGTCAGCACCATGCTTACCCAGTGAATGAACCGGCCATCCCTATATGGGATCCGAACCCATGGCCTTGATGTTATCAGTACCACACTCTCCAAAGTGAGCCACGGGCTGGCCCTGGAGAGTAATTTTTTTTAATTCACTAAACCTGCTCTGTAAAGACTGGACAAAGAGAGACAAGTAGAGCACTTTTATAGTCAATGAAACAATACAGAATGAAGATTTAAATTCTTAGAAAAGTGAAATATAGGGCCGGCCTGTGGCTCACTCAGGAGAGTGCGGTGCCAATAACACCAAGGCCACGGGTTCGCGAACCCTCGGCGGGAGCGCCGCCGCGCTCCCAAGCGGCGCACTCTCCAGTGCGCCACCAGGTTGGCCCACTGGTCATCTTTTCTTAAAAAAAAAAAGAAAATTGAAATATGGTTTGGACTCCATTTCTTAATGTTTGATTTGAAAATATTTCCTACTTTGTATATTTGATCTGAAAGAAATTAATTCATTTGGAAAATCTATTATAGTCCTACTTTCTATTCAGTGTTGTTCTAAGCACTAGAGATACAGGCTGCTATTTTACCCAGGATAGTTAGGGAACAAGATACCTGGGTGAAAGAGCTCCAGGCAAAGGAAATAGCAATTGCAAAGGTTCTGGAGCAGGAACATGTTTGGCATTTTTTAAAGAAGAGCAAGAGGGGATGGGTTTGGGGCAGAGAAGTGGTGGACTAATAGGTACAAAACTGTGCTGTCTGCCCTAAATGAATCATTGTGCAGTATATGCACATATTGAAACAACACACTGTACCCCACAAACATGTACAAGTAAATATTAAAATAAAAATTTTAAAAATATGTAGAACAAGAAAGACAGTGAAGCTGAAGTACAGTGAATCAGGGGAAAATAGTAGAAGAGGTAATAGAGTAGGGAAGGGGTAGATTATGTAGGGCCTAGTAGGCTTACTCTGAATAAGAGTCTGTCAGGCTTGAAATATACAGTATTTCTTGTAGAATAGTGTTACTTAGCTGTTTATATTATTTTTCTAACACATATTAAGGAGGGCTATTGATCTAATGTTGTTTGTTCTTTAGTCATTTTAAGGTGCCTAGGACATTTGTCAACAAATACAATAGTACATATTTACAAAATAAACTAAGTCATTCAATATGTATTGAGTCTCAGCTGTGTGTCAGGCACTTCCCTGAATTCCCCAGACAGACTTACATGTTCTTTTTTTTTTAAAAAAGATGACTGTTAAGGGGATCTTAACCCTTGACTTGGTGTTGTCAGCACCACGCTCAGCCATTGAGCTAACCGGCCATCCCTATATGGGATCCGAACCCGGGGCCTTGGTGTTATCAGCACCGCACTCTCCCGAGTGAGCCACGGGCCGGCCCTACATGTTCTTTTTTTTAATTCTCAGTTCATATTGTTATTTATTCCAAAGTAGCAAATATTAAAATACATAAAATGCCTATTTATGTGTCTTTCTTGTGGTCATGAGTAGTGACTATAGATAATTTGTTCCAGCACCTGACGTAGGGTGTCTGATGGTACTGTTCATGGAGATGGGCAATATAAGAATGAGCAGGGTTAAGGGAAAAGGTAAGAAGTTCAGTTTTTCACATGTTAACTTGAAGTAACTGTGGAAGACATCCAAGAAGAAATTTTTGTTATGTATCTGGAGGATGAAGATAGGTATTTGAAAGTTATCAGTTTATAGATAGGTGATAGTTGAAGCTGTTATAGATAAAATCATCTCAGGAGAGTCTGTAGTGTGAGAAGAGAAGTTGGTCAAAGACAGAGCTTTATAATACCAGTTTTTAAGGTTCATATGGAAGAAAAGGAACTCTAAAGGTGGTCCAGAAAGAGTACTTAAAAAGTCAGGGAAAGCAGGACAGAGGAGTTTCACAGTAACCAAGAGAGGAATTTATGAAGAGAATGTTTGGCAGGTGAAATCTCGTAAAGATATCAAGTAAGGAAAAGATTGAAGGGCTGTAGTAACTAGGAGGTCTTGGGTTACTTTGTAAAAACAGTTTGACTTTGGAAAGGAGAAAAAGGAGGTAGAACTTTGAAAGACATAAGGAGGGCTTTTTTAAGATTGGAGAAACTTGAACATGTCTATAAGTTAAACAGAATTGGCAGAGATATGGGAGAAAAGAGAGCTAGTTGATGGAGCAAGTTTTTTGAGAAGAGAAAATGAGATTCAAAACAGGTGGGAGGATTAGATTGAAGGAAGGATATCTTGTTCTGATATCAGAGGAATTAATTGTTTAGAGATCTGTTGATATGTTTCCTCATATGTAAAATATACGGAATGTTGTATTTCTGAATTTCCTTTTAGCTTTTATATTTCAAGAACATTATATAAGTCCATGTCAGAATCAAACCTAGTTTAGCAGAGTTGCTTATGCAGTCTTTAGAAGATTTGCTTTAATGAATAGATAAAAGTAATCTTTAATTAACATATTAATTATGTATATTAATAGCTCTTTTGGAATACATGAGGCAGCTTTAAAAGTTTGATCCTATAAGTAAATTAAATATTACTTTACCTCCATTATCTCTATAGATAATGTAGTGATAAATTATAGCCTAGTTTGTGACTGAAGTAATATAATTTCTAAATTAATATACTTTCAATTAATGAGTATTTTCTGTTTAGTCATCTCAGTAATATATTTCTCAGAGAAAAAATAATATTTTCTTAGCTTTTTGACGTAATATATATTTTTAGAGGAAGCATATTCCTAATTAGATTCTACATAGACTGATATTGGAATAAATTTGTATTTCTGCTTGAATTTAACTGAAAGGGATGTGGGTAAAATAATGTGTAAGTGACCTAGAAGCATCTTTGGTGGCATAGAAAAAACATATTGGTATTAAAGATTTGCTGCAGGTAATAGAAAATCAACTAGTGATTTTGAAACTGTCTGTGGAGCCCTTAGGATGTCGTGCCTCTCTCCCCCTCCATCACTAACTGTTCATCCTTTCGGCCAGAAGGTCTCTTCCTCCAGAGTGGCACCACTTTGTCCTGCTTTCCATATTGGGCTCCTGTGTAAGAATTTATTTGGAGAAAGGGTTCTTCTGCTAAAAGAATGTTAAACGCACAGAGCATGATCTTTTTTCTCCCATTTCATCTTCCTTAAATTTGAAATTCAATTTTTTTCTCATCTGTAAATTGAGAAATCCACTCCCCCCTGCCTACTTTCAAAATCTACTGAGCATTGAGATCATGTATGTGACTTGTTATGGAAGTACAAGGATTGGTATTCTAGGAATTAATTTCTAAGTATAGTTCAATCATATTCCAAAAGATCAGGTTACTTGTATTACCTAATCATGTGTGACCATTATATTAGTATAGCTTTTACTCACCAAAGAGGCTATGAACTAGACCAGTAAATTAACAAGCAGATTTGACTTTAAAAAATCGAGAATCTTGGGGCCAGCCCGGTGGCTCACTGCTACAGTGCGCCGCTTGGGAAGCGCGGTGGCACTCCCGCCGAGGGTTCGGATCCCACATACAGACCGGTTCCCGCTCACTGGCTGAGCGAGGCACGGGAGCAACACCGAGGGCTGCGATCCCGTTGCCGGTCCCGGTCCGGTACGGGGGCGACACTGAGGGTTGCGATCCGTTGCCGGACACGGAAAAAGACAAAAAAAAAAAAAAAAAA
>NW_007726265.1:83308-84486 GCF_000696425.1 Galeopterus variegatus | reverse complement strand
ATTTCTAATTTTAATCCACTGTGGTCTGAAAAAATACATGGGATAATTCCAATTTTTTTCAATTTGTTGAGACTTGATTTGTGACCTAATATGTTATCTCTCCTGGAGAATGATCCATGTGCTGATGAAAAGAATGAATATTCTGAGGTTGTTGGATGGAACGTTCTGTAGATATCTGCCAAGTCCAATTGATCTAGTATGTTGTTTAGATCTTGCATTTCTCTGCTGATTCTTTGCCTAGATGATCTGTCCAATATTGACAGTGGGGTGTTCAGTTCCCCTGCTAGTATGGTATTAGTGTCTATTTCCTTCTTTAGGTCTAATAGAGTTTGTTTTATACATCTGGCTGCTCCAACAATGGGTGCATATATTTATTTATGATTGTTATGTCTTCTTGATGGATCAATCATTTTATCATTATGTAGTGGCCCTAATTATCTCTTTTTATGGATTTTAGTTTAAAGTCTATTTTATCAGATATAAGAATAGCTACTCCAGCTTGTTTTTCATTTCTGCTTGCGTGGTAAATCATTTTCCATCCTTTTACTCTTAGTCTATGTGAGTCTTCATGGGTGAGGTGGGTCTCCTGAAGGCAGCATATAGTTGGGTCCTCCTTTTTAATCCAGTCAGCCAGTCTGTGTCTTTTGATTGGGGAATTTAAGCCTTTTACATTAAGAGTTGTTATTGAAAAGTGTTGATTTACCTCTAGCATTTTATTGATTTTTGTTTGGATGTCTTAGGTGTCTTTTGTTCTTTTCTTTCTGATTTACTGTTTGTTTTCTGTATTTGTTGGTTCCTTGGGTTGTATATAAACTTTTTTTTCCTCTTCATTGTTGGCATTTTTATTTTACTAGTGGGTTTTGACTTTTCTTGAGTTTTTATGGCAGTGGTAGTTATTTTTCAGGTACCAAGCCCTGTACTCCCTTGAGAATTTCTTGTAAGGGTGGTTGTGTGGTGGTGAGCTCCCGCAGTTTTTGTTTGTCTGAGAAATATACTATTTGCCCTTCATTTTGGAAGGATAGCCTTGCAGGGTAGAGTATTCTTGGCTGGCAATCTCTGTCTTTTAGTATTTTGAATATATTATCGCATTCCTTTCTGGCTTTTAGGGTTTGTGACAAAAAATCTGATGTTAGTCTGATTGGGGCTCCCTTATAGGTGATTTGATGCTTCTCTCTTGC
>NW_007726265.1:74474-83298 GCF_000696425.1 Galeopterus variegatus | reverse complement strand
TTATTGATTTTTGTTTGGATGTCTTAGGTGTCTTTTGTTCCTTTCTTTCTGATTTACTGTTCGAAGACAAAAAAAAAAAAAAAAAAATCGAGAATCTGGGATCCAGAAGTAGATGAAGTTTATTTCTTTGTTGTTGTTTCAATCAAAAGAGAGCAAGAATGGAAGTAGATGAAATTTGAACAGTGAGAATACATTAACAGCATCCAAAGACTTCTGACAGTGCTATGACCAGCATGGTGGTAATATAGTTTGCAATTTAAAAAATTAAAATTAATATGCTTAATATGAGTATAGAAATCAGAACAGTGGTTACTGTTCTGGAGGAAAGAAGATTAACTGGAAAAAGCAAGGAGGGAACTTTCTAGGATGAAGGAAATGTTCTATATCTTGAATGAGGTGTTGGTACATAGGTATATCCATTTGTCAAAACACACTGGCACTTAGAAATATATGTTTTCTAGGCCGGCCCGTGGCTCACTCGGTAGAGTGTGGTGCTGATAACACCAAGGCCACGGGTTCGGATCCTATATAGGGATGGCCGGTTTGCTCACTAGCTGAGCGTGGTGCTGACAACACCAAGCCAAGGGTTGAGATCCCCTTACCGGTCATCTTTAAAAAAAAAAAAAAAAAAAAAGAAATATATGTTTTCTTTAAGTAGTTATACTCAATTGAAAAATAACAAAAATAGAAAAAGAAATCTAAATGTAAATGACTCCCACTAGCATGGGTTATATTCCTTTACTTGTTAGTGTGCTGGTGCACTGGTGGCAAAATAAACCTGTGTTTTCTTATGAAAAAAGTTTTTTTGAAATTCAAGGGGGCCAGCCCGTGGCTCACTCGGTAGACTGCGGTGCTGATAACACCAAGGCCATGGGTTCGGATCCCACATAGGGATGGCCGGTTTGCTCACTGGGTGAGCGTGTTGCTGACAACACCAAGTCAAAGGTTAAGATCCCTTTACCGGTTATCTTTTTAAAAAGAAAAAAAAAAAAGAAATTCAAGAATATTTCATCCTGTGATGACTAAGAGTCCCTCAGACTTTGCTCAGAAGGATATACATTTAAGTTTTGGCTTTCCAAGGAATAATTAAAGATACAATTTTTGTTTGTTTTTGTTAGCAGGTTATTTATTTATTTATTTGCTAGCTCACCTTTCTTTTTTCACCCAATTCTCTCTCATACCATTTCCTTAAACAAATATTAAGATATCCATATGCGATTTGTATCTGGACTCCCAAATTGCACCATATATGTTGTAGAGCCTGGATTTTTAGGTAATTTTAGAAAATAATTTTCAGAAAGTCGAACTGTTTAAATTATTTCACTAAAATGAACACATTAAAAACTAGTGTTTCTGGGCCGGCCCGTGGCTCACTTGGGAGAATGCGGTGCTGATAACACCAAGGCCCCGGGTTCGGATCCCACGTAGGGATGGCTGGTTCGCTCACTGGCTGAGCGTGGTGCTGACAACACCAAGTCAAGGGTTAAGATCCCCTTACCAGTCATCTTTAAAAAAAAAACAAAAACAAAAAAAACTAGTGTTTCTTTAACCTTTGTTTTGAGACTTAACTTCAAATTCAACCTTACTTTGAAATATTTTCTCACATTGTTCTATACTATCTTCAAGAATGAAGCATCTTGGGCCGGCCTGTGGCTCACTCGGGAGAGTGCGGTGCTGATAACACCAAGGCCACGAGTTCAGATCCCATGTAGGGATGGCCTGTTTGCTCACTGGCTGAGCGTGGTGCTAACAACACCAAGTCAAGGGTTAAGATCCCCTTATCGGTCATCTCTATAAAAAGAAAAAAAGAATGAAGCATTTTGAAATAGATTTTGAAAAAATATGAAAATCCATGTAATATAGTCTGGGTTAGGAAAAGAGACTTTATACAAGGAAAATAGAATCTTAATGTTTTTAGGCTATGATACAAGGAGTCTGACTGAAAGAAGCTGAAACTTTGCCTGACACATTAGGAATGAGCCAAAATTGTGGTTTATTCTTGTCTGAAGTGAGAGTGTTTCTTTGTACCTGAAATGAACTAAGTTAAACCAGGATTTTTTGAACTCCAAATTATTATACAATTTGAGAGAAGGAACTAAAAGATCTGCTTTGGAAATCATCTCCATCTTTTAGCAAGTTTCACTTTTTGAATAGCTTTTTAAAGTTTGTGTATTTTAATTCATTGTAGAAAAATGATGGCCTCTTCTAATATTTTTGTTTCTTATTTTATGTATAGGTTTTACTGTCCAACCTGGAGACCGATGGAGTCTAGAGGTGGGACAGGTGTATGTCATTACAGTAGAAGTGTTTGATAAAAGCAACACAAAGGTCTATATTTCAGATGTGAGTCTCTCTTTTGTATTTTTCTAGCTCCTTGTATGGATAACTCCTTGAGCGGGTTATCTTTCTGGCTAGAAAGCCCTCTTTCTTCCTTTGCTTCCAGATATTACCTTTGGAAAATCAAGCTACTAGTTTTCTATTATTATTAAATAGTTCTGTCCTTGAGGAATGCTAAACCAGAAGTAAAAGATATAATTTGGTCATAATTACAGAAAGACATTGAAGAGAGCACCAGTGATAACACTTTGGAGGGGATCCTCATTCTTCGACTTCACTTCAGAGATGGTTACCACAGTTTTGTACTGGTGAACATTGTAGTATGAACATCAGATTTGAAGTATTGTACTCACTGTCCAGGGTCCCTTTTTTTCTCCTGAGAATTTTCAACTTATGGAATGGCACAAATTACACTAAAATTTACATAAGCTTTGACTCTTTCTGTTCCTGATGCTTGCAAGATCTTTTAAAAACTAGTACCATTTTAAAATTATATCTTCCTAACTTAGTAAGAACTTCCATGAAGGAGAGCAAAGGTTTTGTTTTTATTTCTTTATCCCCTGAATGTATAGCCACAGTTTTATATATCCCCTGAATGTATAGCCACAGCTTTGGGATTAAGGTGGCATTACAGAAAACACATCTTGAGGTTTGTGTTGCTGTTGGGCTGATTTTCAGAATCTCAGGATTTCATACAACTTTCTAAGGGAGTACTTTGAAGAGCAACTAACTACTGTGAATGGATCTTACCATGTAGTAAAAGCCTTGAAAGATGGTGTTGTGATGATAAATGCATCCTTGACTTCCGTCATTTACCAGGTAGGAATTAAAAGTGTGGTCTTTGTACCTTAAGAACACTGAAGAACCTTGGCTGACTTGTTGATTTGTAAGCAGGTATATGGCATATACCATCTTTATCTTTCACAAAAATAAAAAAGAAACTGATAAACAATACACTCAGTAGTTTATACCTCTACAAATTTTCTGTTCTAATCTTTGTTATTGCACATATCTGCATTTGTGGTCATTGTGTGTATATCATCTGGGGTTCCTTTAAAAAATTATTAAATACGCACATTTCCATGTGTCATCAGGTCCACAGTAGGTACCTTTTATTCTAAAAATCCAAAGGGTAAATATACCAATTTCTTTAGCCAAGCCCCCAACATTGAACTTTTGCATTAATTATGTCTATTTTTTTACTATTATAAATGGCATAACTGAGTATCTTTGTACATTTTTTTCCCTTTTAGTTGATTTTCAAATGGTGTAATACCAGAAATGGAGTTACTGGGTGAAGGGATAAGAAATGAATCTGTTTCTAATGCCTCCAAAATATATGTGTACTGATTTTTAATAGCCCATCAAACCTCCTTTTCTCTCCTAAACCTTTTTCTCCAGTGCTTCTTTCACCTACTTGTTTAAGACAAAATCCCAAGAGTCATTCTTCTTCTTCTTCTTTTTTTTTTTTTTTTTTAAGATGACCGGTAAAGGGATTATAACCCTTGACTTGGTGTTGTCAGTACCACGCTCAACTAGTGAGCTAATCAGCCATCCCTATATAGGATCCGAACCTGGGGCCTTGGTGTTGTCAGCACCACACTCTCCCGAGTGAGCCGCGAATGGCCCTCCAAGAGTCATTCTTGATTCTGCCTCTCCCTCAGCTTCTACATTCAATATATTATTAAGTGCCATATCAATTCTTCTAAATGTCTCTCAACTTTGTTTATTTCTTGCTATCCCCACTGCTATCTTTCACCTAGACTTTTACAGTAGCTTCCTAACTGATATTCCTACCTCCTGTCTTGCACCTAGCTAGAATGATATTCCAAGAACTACAAAAACTGTTATATGTTTACCTGTTTAAATTCCCTTGGTAGCTTCCTATTGATTTTAAGGTAGTTTAAACTTCTTAACACGGTTTTACAGGACCCTCTATGACAGAGATCACAAACTGGTAGCCTGGAGACTATCTCAGTTTGTAGTCTTGCTTTTTATTTTTGCATGTAAGTTTCTTTTTAATTGGAAAATTTCAGATAGAATCGAAGACTTTGATTTTCTAGAAAAATATGAAGATCTGATAACAGTCAGCTGGAACAGATAGTGGTTGCACCATTTACACTGTACTTTTCAGTCTGCTGTAGTTCCTACCATTCTCTATTATTTTATATCCAGTTTAATAAACCGGTTTATCTTATCTACCTGGTACCTGTAGACATTTGAGTATGTGACTCCACCTAAATGATTGGTGCCTGACTTCTCCAGTCTCAGGTGTTGTCATTCTCTCTTACGCTCCAGCCACTCTGAACTTTCTGTTCCTAGAAAATGCCTTGTTACTTTTTGCCTTTAAGTTATTTTTTCCTTTGTTTTCTTTCTGTTTTTATAAACAAATGCAGTTCTTTTTGTCTACAACACTTTCTCTCTATTCAGTGTACAGATCCATAATATTCATCATACTTTAATGTTATTATTTGCATCTTCCATCAGATTTTAAACTTTGAGGTAATGACTATCTACTTTGTTCATAGCTCTTTCCCTAACATTTAACAGGAACTGACATAGAGTTGGTACAAATAAATATTTGTGGAATGAATTAATATTAAATAATGAATTTGGATTGGTATGGTCAGGCATGGATCTACATTTATTATTCAGATAAATCCATTTTTTTCAACAATATTTAATACACAGTGATTTATCCTATTTCTAGAATTGCCCTTCAATCCCACAGGTTCTGCTTTTTAAAAAGTATTATGTTTTAAAATCTGAGCTCATACTTTTCTAAAAAATTGTTTATATATTTGGTATCATTGCCTTGATCCTACTGTTTATCAAGTTCAAATTTGACCTGGAGATTTTAATTGACATTCATTACACTCTTAATTCAGTGAAGATAGAGACAGGTCTTGAGTTTTCCTTGTTTCCTTGGTACCTAGTTAAGAAAGTTGGATAATAATTTCTATTTTTCTGTGTTTGGGGATAATATGAGGATTATTTATTATCTGAAATTTGGAAGAAGTCTTTATTGAATATACTGGAGCACTTAACCATTTTTGAGAAAGAGTTATCATTAATAACTTTTTTTAACTTTTTATTTTGAAATTATTGTAGATTTATAGGAAGTTGCAGAAATAGCACATAGGACAACACAGTTGTACAAGTGGCCAGTGAGCACATGAAAAGATGTTTAACATGATTAGTCATTTTAAAAATGCAAATCAAGGGCCGGCCTGGTGGCGCACTGCTACAGTGCGCCGCTTGGGAGCGTGGTGGCGCTCCTGCCGAGGGTTCGGATCCCACATACAGACCGGTTCACGCTCACTGGCTGAGCGAGGGGTGGGTGCAGCACCAAGGGTTGCGATGCCGTTGCCGGTCCTGGTCCGGTACGGGCGCGACACTGAGGGTTGCGGTCCGATGCCAGACACGAAAAAAGACAAAAAGGAAAAAAAAAATGCAAATCAAGGGCCGGCCCGGTGGCGCACTGGAGAGTGCACCGCTTGGGAGCGTGGTGGCGCTCCCGCTGAGGGTTCGGATCCCATGTGGAGACCGGTTGCCGCTCACTGGCTGAGCGCGATGTGGGTGCAACACCGAGGGTTGCGATCCCGTTGCCGGTCCCCAGTACGGGCGCGACAACGAGGGTTGCGATCCTGTTACCGGTCAGTAAAAAAGACAAAAAGGAAAAAAAAATGCAAATCAAAACCACAGTGAGATACTACTTCACACCCACTAGAATGGCTAAAATCAAAGACAGACAGTGACAGGCGTTGGTGAGCATGTAGAGGAATTGGAACCCTCTTATGCTGTTGGTGGAAGTGTAAAACGGTGCAGCCGTTTTGGAAAACACCTGGCAGTTCATCAAAAGTCTCAGCATACAGTTACTATATCATCCAGCAGTTTCATTCTTATGTATATATGCAAGAGACATGAAGAGGTATATACACCCAAAAACTTGTACATGGATGTTCATAGCAGCATTTTTCATTATAGCCAGAAAGCAGAAAAAACCCAAATGTCCATCAACTGATGGATAAATAAACATGGTATATCCATATAATGGATAAAAAGAAATGAGGTACTGATATATCCTACAACATGGATGATTCTCGAAAACCTTGTCCTAAGTGAAAGAAGCCACTGGCAAAAGACCACATGTTGTATGATTACATTTATGTGAAATATCAAGAACAGGCAAATCTGTAGAGACAGAAAGTAGATTAGTGATTACCTAGAACCAGAGGGAGTGGAAAGCTTAGAGGGTAACAGCTGAGAGGCGTGGGACTTCTTTTTGGGATAATGAAAATGTTCTAAAATTGAGTGTGGTGATGATGCCTGCAAAATTGTGAATATACTAAAAGCCATTAAGTTGTACACTTTAAATTGGCATATAGGTCAATAAAACTATTAAAAATATACATATATACTCCGTGTTCTTTCTCCACTCCCACTGCTTCACTTGACTAGCCTAAAAAACCAAAATACACATATACGTAAGGTCCCTTGAACCTTTTACTCAGTTCTCCCAATGATGACATCTCATATAACTAGTATAATATGAAAACGAGAAAATTAACATTAGTACAATACTGTGTGGTTTTTTGGGTTTTATGGGGTGGATTTGTTTTTGGTGGCTGGCCGGTAGAGGGATCAAACCTTGGACCTTGGTGTTACCAATACCACACTCTGAACAACTGAGCTAACTGGCCAGCCCAGTACAATACTGTTAATTAGACTTCAGACCTTAGTCAGTTTTTATATGTACTCATTTTGTGTGTCTGTGTCTGTGTGTTTATGCGATTTGGATCCATGTATAGATTCATGTAAGTGCCACCACCATCATCATATAGAACTGTTCTATCACTACAGAGGAAATCCCTTATGCTAATTTCTTATAGTCACACCCACTCCTGTCCCTTCCCTATCCCCTAGAATCTGTAGTTTTGTCATCTTGAGGATGTTATATAAATGAAGTTATACAATATGTAAACTTTGAGATTGGCTTTTTTTCACTAAGCGTGATGCCCTTCAGATCTATCTAAATTGTATGTCAGTATTTCACTTTTTAATAATTGCTGAGTAGGGGCCGGCCCGGTGGCACACTGCTACAGTGCGCCGCTTGGGAGCGTGGTGGCGCTCCCGCCGAGGGTTTGGATCCCACATACAGACCGGCCGCTCACTGGCTGAGCGAGGTGCGGGGGCAAAACCGAGGGTTGCGATCCCGTCGCCAGTCCCGGTCCGGTACGGGCGCGACACTGAGGGTTGCGGTCCGATGCCGGACACGAAAAAAGACAAAAAGGAAAAAAAAAAAATTGCTGAGTAGTATTCCATTGTATGGATATACTGGAGTTTGTTTAACACTTGTTGAAAGATATTTGGATTGGTGTTTGGCTATTTCAAATACAGTTTCTCTGAGCTGGCCTGTTAGTCAGTTGGTTAAGAGCACAGCCTTATAATGCCAAGGTCACAGGTCTGAATTCCAGTACTGGCCAGCTGCAAAAAAAAAGAAGCTTCTCGGAACATTCTTGTATAGATTTCGGTGTGAACATAAGTTTTAGTTTCTCTGTGCAATTGTTGGGTCATATGTTAATGACATATTTAGCTTTTTTTTATTTTGACATATTTAGTTTTATAAGAAACTGCCAAACTATTTTCTAGAGTGGCTGTACAACTTTATTTTATATTCCCATCAACAATATGTGAGAGATCATTAGTAAGTTTTAAAGTTTCTTCTTTTTTCTTCCATAGTTGTTTTGAGCTCTCCATTTTTCTATTGTATAATTTCGATAATAAATATTGGTGGATGAAATTCCATGTTGTCAAATCTGTTTTGCATATAGCTGAGAATATTACTCATCTTCAATTTTTAAAAGGTTAATTATTCAGTTTATTAAGTTGCTTTTTCTATTAATGATTTCTTTTTTGTGCTTTGTTCATACTTTTAGATATTTAAAGAACTTTCATACTTCCACAGGACATTAGAGGAAAACATATTTTTAAGCATTCATAATTATTAAAGTATGAATATTTATTGTAGAAAAATAGTAGAAACAGAAATTATAAAATGAAATGTAAAATTCACCCATAATGCCACCGTTTAGAGGCAAGTACTATTAACATTTTGACAATTTCCATCTGATTTCTTTTTTCTACATTTTTTCTTTACAATTTTTCAAGAACCTTGCTAAAATGACTTAATAATTCTAAAATTCATCTATAGAGTCATTTGGATTTTCTACTATATTATCTATAATTATCCACAAGTTTCGTTTCTTTCTTTCCAGTCTTCTTTTTCCAATCCTAATACCTTTTACTTCTTTTTCTTGCCTTATTTAGTCATTAATACAGTTCTGAATAGAAATGATAATGGTGGGCATTTTTGTCTTGTTTCTGATCACAAAAGGAAAGCTTTTACCATTTCTCTATTAAGTATGATGTTGGTTAGGTTTTTTTTTTTTTTTTTTTTCCGTGACCGGCAACGGATCGCAACCCT
>NW_007726265.1:22303-74217 GCF_000696425.1 Galeopterus variegatus | reverse complement strand
CCCGCGGCGCGGCCCCTGCTCCTCGCTCGGCCAGTGAGCGGCCGGTCTGTATGTGGGATCCGAACCCTCGGCGGGAGCGCCGCCGCACTTCCCAAGTGGCGCACTGTAGCAGTGCGCCACCGGGCCGGTCCTTGGTTAGGTTTTTTAATTTAATTTAATTTTTATTTGTATTGAATCAAAATTGATTATACATATTTTTGGGGTTCAACGTTGAGATGTTGATCAAATCAATATTACTAGCATATATATTATTACAAATCCTAATTATTCTTTATGCCCCTTGTCCAATCTCTTCCCATCCCCCTTTCACTCCCCTGTCCGCCCTCTAATTACCCTAGATTTCTTCTCTCCTAAAAGAATATTGGTTACTCTGTTGATTCGTTGCCTAGATGATCTGTCCAATGCTGAGAGGTGTGATCAGGTCCCCCAGTATTATCATAGAGCAGATGCTTCTTCTGTCACTCTGAAATGGGTTTTGTGGAGAGAGACATCCTCTTCTTTTCTTTATCTCTGCTGGTGACTCTCCTTGTGTCAATGCACTCCAGTGGTTGGTGGGCCATCTGCGTGGTGGTTGTGGCATCTAGCTGCTTTCACAGCAACCATGGTTATTGTGGCTGTGGTGGGCCACCCACATGGAGATGATGTTTTTGGCATGCTTCTTGGTGCTGGTTGTGGGAGGGGGGCCCGGTCATTGGCTCCATGCCCTGAGCCCCTAGGTGGGGCCCCGAGGTGCTGGTAGTGTGTCTGGTTGTGAGCAGGGGGGGTTGGGTCCCCACTCCATGTACCAGGCCCCCAGGTGGGGCCCCAAGGCACTAGTGGTGTGCCTGGTTGTGGGAGGGGAGTCCGGTCCCATTCTCCATGACTCGGGTCCCCAGGCAGGCCTCGAAATGCTGTCATGGTGTGCCTGGTTGTGGGAGGGGTGTCTGGTCCCCAGATCCATGCCTTGGGCCCCTGGGCAGGCCCCACGGTGCTGGTGTTGTGTGCCTGGTTGTGGGAGGGGTGTCCGGTCCTCAGCTCCCTGCTTCAGGTGCCCAGGTGGGCCCTGAGGCACTGGCGGTGTGAGTGGTTGTGGACGGGGATCCTGTCCCTGGCTCCATGCCTCATGTCCCTTGGTAGGCCCCAAGGCACTGGTGGTATGCCTGGGCCAGAACTAATTTTTTGTCCTTTGCTTACTTCTAACACAGTGGAACTTCCTGTGGAAACCCGTACTTGAGCTGTGTTGTTGAGCTAAATTGCTGCTTTGCTGCTGTTTCCCTAGAGAAGGCTTTTTGTGTAGCTCAGGGTTTAATGGTTGACCTTATAGGTACTTCCGGCTCTCCACAGACTCAGTGCACCTGGGTTGTATAGAAACTCTGATCTGGGCCTGACTTTTTTCATCAAACTGCACCCCATGCAATTCTGCATTCCAGACCAGTCTTCTCTGAGTGGTTCTGCACTGATTGGGGGGCAGATCAGCCGTCCTTGCTGTGTCCCAGTGTTCTCCTGGTGGGCCTGTCTCCCCTACCACTTGTGCTCCAAACACTTCCCATGGGACAGGCCTTGTGCTGGTCCCTTGCAATGACTCATCAGCCTCTGAATGGCTTCCCTTTTTAGCTGTTCTGGCTCCTTGCTCCTGCGTGGATCCATGGGAACCCTATAAGTGGTCTTGTTGTCCTGGGGGCCACCAAGATCCTCTTCTCCCCTGCTGCCTCCACGTAACTGTATCTGAAGGGCACAGCTGTGGCTTCTGCTGACCTCTGCTCCATGCGCTCAGCAGCTCCAGCATTAAAGTGGCCATGGCCCTAAACACTCAGAGCAGTTTTTTCTCCCACCTTCATGAACTCTATAGATCTCTCCTCCTCTTCCCCTGAGCTCCAGCAGCCCCAGCTTGGCTGATATTATATTTTTATAGTTGTAAATTGGTTGATTTGTGGGAGAGAGTGTCGCTGGGGACCATCTATTCCACCATCTTGACTGGAACTCTGGTTAGGTTTTTTTAAAAAAAAGATATGCTGTATCAAGTTATTTAAATTTTCTTTTATTCCTAGATTCCTGTATCTATATGAATAGATGTTGTGTTTTATTATATATTTTTTTCTGCGTCTATTAAGATGATTATGTGATTTTTTTCCCCTACTTTTTCTATTATGGTGAATTACAGTGACTGGTTTTTGAATGTTAAACTGATATTACTTTACTAGTTTAAATCCAATTTAATATTTACATATTACTTCTGAATATGTTGCTCAATTCTGTTTGCTAATATTTTGCTCAGGATTTTCTGCATTCCATAATGATTAATGATGTTGAACATCTTTTAATGTGATTACTTTAAATTCATATATCATTTTTGGTGAAGCAGCTGTTCAAATCTTTTGCCCATTTAAAAAATTTTTTGAAGTTGTTTGTCTTTTTGCTATTGATTGGTGGGATTTCCTTATGTATTCTAGGTATGAGTCCTTTATTAGATACATGTTTTGCAAATATTTTTTCCCCAGTCTGTGACTGACCTTTTTATTTTCTTTACAGTATCTTTCAAAAATCAAAATATTTGAATTTTGATGAAATACAGTTTATCAATTTTTCCTTTCGTGAGTCATGTTTTTGTTTACTCCCCCAGAAATTTTTTTTTTTTTTTTGTCTTTTTTCATGTCCGACAACGGATCACAACCCTCAGTGTCGCGCCCGCACCGGACCGGACCGGCAACGGGATCGCAACCCTCGGTGTTGCCCCCGCACCTCGCTCAGCCAATGAGCGGGAACCGGTCTGTATGTGGGATCCGAACCCTCGGCGGGAGCGCCGCCACGCTCCCAAGCGGTGCACTGTAGCAGTGCGCCACCGGGCCGGCCCTCCCCCAGAAATTTTTGCCTAAACCAAGTCTACAGTCTTCTATATTTTTTATAGTTTTAACTTTTATGTGTGGATCCGTGATACATTCTTTGTTTGTTTGTTTGTTTGTTTGTTTTTGGTTGCTGGCCAGTACAGGGATCTGAATATGATACATTTCAAGTTAATTTTTATATATGGTGTGAGGTAAGGGTTGAGGTTTATTTTTTCCCATATGAATATCAAATTTCTCCAGCACCATTTTTGAAAAGATTATCCTTTCCCCATTGAATTACCTTGGAACCTTTGTCAAAAACCAGTTGACCGGGCCAGCCCCTGGCTCACTTGGGAGAGTGTGGTGCTGGTAACACCAAGGCCATGGGTTTGGATCCTATATAGGGATGGCCTGTTTGCTCACTGGCTGAGCATGGTGCTGACAACACCAAGCCAAGGGTTAAGATCCCCTTACTGGTCATCTTTTAAAAAAAAAACAAAAACAAAACCAAAAAAATGGTTGACCACATATGCGAGGGTCTATTTGGGGACTCTATTCTTTTACCTAAATGTCATCTTTGT
The DNA here is from genome assembly GCF_000696425.1 of Galeopterus variegatus. Lineage (NCBI taxonomy): Eukaryota > Metazoa > Chordata > Mammalia > Dermoptera > Cynocephalidae > Galeopterus > Galeopterus variegatus. The sequence goes on along the minus strand of NW_007726265.1, from coordinate 70,835 downwards.
GCCATTGCCATCGCTTTATAGAAAGGCTTGTAATCAGGTTTTGTAAGTCTTTGTTCTTTTTCATAAATTGGCTATTGTAGTTATTTGAAATTCCGTATAAATTTTAGAAACGATTTGTCAGTTTCTACAATAAACCTATGACTATATACAGGTCAGCCACCAAAAAAAATCCCAAAAAGCCTACCAGGATTTTGTTTTGAGATGAAATTCATATAACATAAAATTAACCACTTTAAAGTGTACAATTCAGTGGCATTTAGTACGTTCACAGTACTGTACAACCATCACCTCTATCTAGTTTTAAAGCATTTTCATGAACCCCAGTGTATACCTAATACTCATTAAGCAGTCATTCTTCATTCTCCCCTCTGCCAAGTAACCACTAATCTACTTTCTGTCTCTGTGGATTTACCCGTTCTGGATACTTTATAAAATAGAATAGGGCCGGCCCTGTGGCTCACTCGGGAGAGCGGATCCTATATAGGGATGGCAGGTGCGCTCACTGGCTGAGCATGGTGCATACGACACCGAGTCGAGGGTTGTGATCCCCTTACCGGGGGAAAAAAAAAGATAGAATAATACAATATGTGGCCTTCTGTGTCTGGCTTCTTTCACTGAGCTTAATGTTTCAAGGTTCATCCATGTTGTAGCATCTATCAATATGTCATTCCTTTGTTATGGCTAAATAATCTATTGTATTTATATACCACATTTTATTTGTCCATTTATCCACTGGTGGACGTTTGGTTTTTTTCCACCTTTTAACTATTGTGAATAGTGCTGCTATAAACATTCATGTACAGGTTTTTGTGTGAACATCTATTTTTAGTTCTCTTGAATGTATACGTAGGAGTGGAATTGCTGAGTTATGTGATAATTATGTTTGACTTTTTAAGGACCCACCAAACTTTCCACAGCAGCTGAATTCTTTTTTATTTCCACCAACAATGTTCAGTTTCTCCACATTCTTGCCAATACTTGCTCTTCTTTTTAAAATTTTATTATAGCCATGCTAGTGGGTGGAGAGTGGTATCTCACTGGGATTTTGATTTCCTTCTCTCTAATGCCTAATGATATTGACCATCTTTTTATGTGCTTGTTGGCCACTTGTATATCTTCTTTGAAGAAATGTCTATTCAATTTTTTGCCCACTTTTTAATTGGATTGATTATCTTTTGTTTAATTGTAAGAGTTATTTATATTTTCTGGATATTGGACCCTTCTCAAGTATATGATTAGCAAATATTTTCATGCATTCTGTAGGTCTCTTCATTTTCTTGATATATTCCTTTGATGGACAAAAGTTTTTAATTTTGATGAGATCCAATTTATCTACTTTTTGTTCTTATTGTTTTGATTTTTCTTTTGGTATCATATCTAAGAATTCACTCCCAAACCCAAGGTCATGAAGTTTTATCCATATGTTTTTTTCCTAAGAGTTTTATAGTTTTAGCCCTTATAATTAGGTCTTTGATCCAATTTTAGTTAGTTTTTGTATGTGATTTGAAGTAAAGGTCTAACTTCATTCTTTGCATATGGATATCCAGTTTTCTCAGCACCATTTGTTGAAAAGGCTATTTTTTACCTCACTGAATGGTCTTGGCACCCATGTCAAAATCAATTGACCATAGATGTATGTTTTATTTTTGGACTCTCAATTCTATTCCATTGTTTATAAGTCTATTCTAATGCTAGTACCACATTGTTTTTGATTACAGCTTTGTATTATGCTTTTAAATCAGGAAAGGTAAATTCTCTAACTTTGTTCTTCAAAGATTGAAATTTGTTTTTCAAGATTGTTTTGGCTACTCGGAGGTCCCTTTGAATTCCATATGCATTTTAGGGTTGGCTTTTCCATTTTTGAAAAAAAAAAAAAAACAAAAAAGGCCATTGGGATTTTGATACTGATTGCACTGAATCTATAGATCATTTGGGGGAGTATTGTTATCTTAAAAATACAGATGCTTCTTGACTCAACGATGATATTTAGTCCTGATAACCCATCCTAAGTCAAAAGTGGCATAAGTCAAAATGCATTTAACACCCCAAGAAACCCATTGTAAAGTTGAAAAATCATAAGTCAAACCATGGTAAGTCAGGGACTGTCTGTATTAAGTATTCCAATACATGAACATGGGATGTCTTTCTCTTTATACAGGTCTTCTTTAACTTATTTAATTAATGTTTGTAATTTTCATTGTACAAGTCTTTCACAACCTTGGTTGAATTTATTCCTAAGTAGGTATTCTTTTTGATGCTATTGTAAATGGAATTGTTTTCTTAATTCCTTTTCAAGTTGTTCATTGGTAGTGTATAGAAATACAACCAATATTGGTGTGTTGATGTTGTATATGGCAACTTTGCTAGTTTATTAGCTCTAGTAGTGTTTGTGGATTCTTTATGATTTTTTTATACATAATTTCACATCACCTGCTAATAGTGATAATATTAATCATTCTTTTCCTATTTGGATAACTTTTATTTCTTGTATGATGGCTCTTGCTAGAACTTGTAGTACAGTGTTGAATAGTAGTGGCAAAAGTGGACATCCTTATTTTGTTTGTGATCTTAGGACTAAAGCATTCATTCTTTCACCATTGTGTATGATGTTAGCTATGGGGTTTTAGTGCATGACATTTGTAATGTTGAGGAAGTTTCATTCTATTCCTAGTTTGTTGAGTGTTTTTATTATGAAAGAGTGTTGGATTTTTTCAAATGCTTTTCCTGCATCATGTTTTTTCCTTCATTCTATTAATGGGAATCCAAACCCTTGACTTTGGTAGTATAACACCAGCACTCTAACCAACTGACCTATCTGGCCTGCCTACACTGCTGATTTTCATATGTTCTACTACCTTTTCATTCCTGGGATAAATCCCACTTTGTCATGGATTATAATCCTTTTAATACATTGCTGGATTGGTTTGCTAGCATTTTGTTGAGGATTATTATTTTTTTTTTTTGGTGGCTGTCCAGTGCGGGGATCTGACTCCTTGACCTTGGTGTTATATCACTATACTGTAATCAATTGAGCTAACCGGTCAGTCCCCCGTTGAGTATATTTGTATACGTATTCATGTGGGATATTGGTGCGTGGCTTTCTTTTTTTGTGATGCCTTTATCTGACTTTGGTATCGGGGTAGTGCTGATCTCATTGAATGAGTTAAGAAGGGTTCCCTCCTCTTCTTTTTTTTTTTTTTAAAGAGTTTGATAAGCATTGGTGTTAATTCCTCTTTAAATATTTGGCAGAATTTATCAGTCAGACCATCACGGTTTGGCTTTTTTTGTGGAGAAAATTTTTAATTACTGATTCAATCTCTTTATTTGTTATAGATATATCCAGATTTTCCACTGACTCACTTTTTTTTTTTCCTTTTTGTCTTTTTTCGTGACCGGTAACGGGATCGCAACCCTCAGTGTCGTGTCCGTACCGCGACCAGCAACGGGATCGCAACCCTCGGTGTCGTGCCCGCACCGTGCTCAACCAGTGAGCGGACTGGTCTCTACATGGGATCCAAACCCTCGGCGGGAGCACCGCCGCGCTCCCAAGCGCCGCACTACCGAGTGCGCCACCGGGCCGGCCCACCACTGACTCACTTTTAATAATTGGTGTGCTTCTAGGAACTTGTGCATTTTATCTTGGTTATCTAATTTGTTGGTGGACAATAAGTTCATAGCATTCTCTTACAATCCTTTTTATTTCTGTAGGGTTGGTAATAATGTCCTCACTTTTATTTCTGATTTTAGCAATTTGAGTGTTCTCTTTTTTTTCTTAGTCATTCTAGCTAAATATTTGTCAATTTTGTTGATTTTCAGCTTAGTTGATTTTCTCTATTGATATTCTGTTCTCTGTTTCTTTTATCTCTGTTCTAATCTTTATTATTTTCTTCCTTCTGCAAGTTTTGGGTTTAGTTTGTTCTTTTCTAGTTTCTTAAAATGCACAGTCAGGATATTGATTTGAGATTTTTCCTCTTTTTAAATATAGATATTTACAAATATTACTTTCCTCTGAACATTGCTGTTACTGTATCCTATAAATTTTGGCATGTTGTTTTTGTTTTCATTCATCTCAAAGTATTTTCTTTTTTTTTTATTGTGGTAAAATATATATAAGGATTGCCATTTTAACCATTTCTAAACATACAATTGTATGGAATTAATTATATTCACAATGCTGTGTAACTACTATCTCCATCTGTTTCCAAAACTTTTGTCATCCTAAACATAAACTCTGTATCCATTAAACAATAACTTTTCATTTTTCTTTCCCCAGTTTATGGTAACCTCTAATCTACTTCTGACTCTGAAATTATTTTTCCTTTTAATCTATTTTTTCTTAATGGACCCATGATAATTGTATACATTTATGGAGTACAATGTGATATTTGCATACATTTATATGGTATGCAATGATCATATCAGGGTATTTAGCATATCCATCACCTCAAACATTTGTTGCCTCTTTGTGATGGAAACATTTAATATCCTCTCAACTGGCTACTTGAAGTTATGCAGTAATTTGTTGTTGACTGTAGTCTCCCTATATTGCTATAGAAAACTAGATCTTATTCTTCCTATCTCACTACCATTTTGTGTCCATTAGTCACCCTCTCCCTAGCCCCCCTTCAATTACTAGTCTCTGATAACTACTATCCTGCTCTCTACTACTATGAGATCAACTTTTTAGCTTCCACATATGAGTGAGAACATGCTGTATTTCTCTTTCTGTGCCTAGCTTATTTCACTTAACGTAATTTTTTTCCAAAAATATGGAACACTTCACAAATTTGCATGTCTGTCATTGTTGTACAGGCACCATGCGAATCTTCTCTGTATTGGTATACCAGTTTTGGTATATGAGCTGCTGAAGCAAGCACTGAAAGTATTTTCTACTATTTTTTGTGATTTCTTCTTTGACCCATTGGTTGTTTAGAGTGTGTTGTTTAACTTTCACATATTTATGAATTGTCCCATTTTTCTTGTGTAAGTTGTAGTTTTATTCCAATATGGTTGGAGAAGATACTTTGTATGATTTCAGTCTTTTTATTTATTTATTTATTTATTTATTTTTTAAAAGATGACCGGTAAGGGGATCCTAACCCTTGACTTGGTATTGTCAGCACCACGCTCACCCAGTGAGACAACTGGCCATCCCTGTATGGGATCCGAACCCGGGGCCTTGGTGTTATCAGCACCGCACTCTACCGAGTGAACCACGGGCCGGCCCATCAGTCTTTTTAAATTGAGACTTGTTTTGTGGCCTAACACATGGTCTGTCTTAGAGAATGTTTTATGCACACTTGAGAAGAATGTGTATTCTGCTGTTTTGGGGTGGAGTGTTTTCTGTATGTCTGTTAGGTCTAGTTGGTTTATGAAATTGTTCAAGTTCTCTGTTTCCTTATTGATCTTCTGTTTGGTGGTTCTATCCATTATTGAAACTGAAGTGTTGAAATATCCAACTATTATTGTGAAATTATCTATTTCTCCCTTCAATTTTGTTTATTTTTTCTTCAGATATTTTGGGACCCTGTTGCTAGGTACGTATGTTTATAATTGTTACATCTTCTTTTTGAATTGACCCTTTATCAATATATGATGTTCTTCTTTGTCTCTTGTAACAATTTTTTTTTTTTTTTTTTTTGGCAGCTGGCCAGTATAGGGATCAAACCCTGGACCATGCTCTACCTAACCAACTGAGCTAACCAGCCAGCCCTCTTGTAATAATTTTTGAGTGTTTTTTGTTAATAATTGTATAGCATCTCCTTCCCCCAACTCTCATTTGGTTACTATTTGCATGAACTATCCTTTCATTATCAACCCATTTGTGTCTTTGGACCTAAGGTGAGTGTCTTGTAGACCGCATATACTTGGATCATGCTTTTCTTTATCCCTTCTGTCAATCTCTGCCTTTTAATTGCAGAGGTTAATCCATTTAGATTTAAAATGATTATTGACGGGCCGGCCTGGTGGCGCACTGCTACGGTGCGCCGCTTGGGAGTGCGGGGGCGCTCCCGCCGAGGGTTCAGATCCCACATACAGACCGGCCGCTCACTGGCTGAGCGAGGTGCGGGAGCAACACCGAGGGTTGCGATCCCGTTGCCGGTCCCGGTCCTGTGTGCCTGATCTTTCTTTCTTTCTTTATTTCTAAGATTCCGCCTCTTTTAGCCGGGCCCCTCCCCGCTCTGTGTGCTCAGGACAGGGCTGGGGCGTGTCTTCTACAAACCTTGACTTTCAATTGAGTCATCAAAGTTGTGCCCTGACCCGCCCTGCCCAGCAGGTGTCCTGTCTCTCCGGCTTGGAGTGAACTATTCGGGGGAGGGTCCCTCACCATACAATTCCTCTTTGATTTTCCACGGCACGGGTCAGCCCTTTCGGAGGACTGACTAGCAAACTTCAATGTAGTTCGGGGAGACTCCGGGTACCCCTTTCCCCACCAGAAGTCAGTTAGGGGCTCTTCCAAACTGAGGTCCCCAGAGATGGAATCTGCCTCTCGGGAAGAGGGAGTTTATCTGTGGCCGACGCCCAGGGTGTGGCGGAGAGACGATCTGGGGGGGGCCAGGCGGGCGGGGAGCAGTCGGGCTTCGCCCCGCAAGTGAGGCTGGACTGGGGGTAGTCTGTGGCAGTCTGACGCGCTCCACTCTGCGCTTCACTCTGCCTTTGTGGGATCCTTTGCTGGCTTTCCTTGCCTTTGATGACTGGGCTGATCGCTCGTTCGTTCCCGCGGCCGGGCTTGGGCGCTCTCAGGAGACCTCTTCTGTGTCGGCCCCAAAACCTCGAACCTGCTGTCGCTTGTTTGTCGATGTAGGATCGTTGTTGAAAGATTTATTTGCCTTTTGCTGCTCTTGGAGACGCAATCAATACTCTGGTATCACAGCGCACGGCTCACAGGATCGCGCTGTCTCCTGGCGCGGCCGCTCAGACCCGACGCCATCTTAGAATGACAGTTTACTTCTTTTATTCTAGTCAATATGCCTTTTAGTTCTTTTTCTTACCTCATTCCACTGGCTAGGATGTCTACTACAGTGTTGAATAGAAATGGTAAGAGTGGACACGTTTGCCTTTTCCTGATCTTAAGAGAAAAGCATTCAACCTTTCACCATTAATTTTAAGTTTGATGTTAGTTGTAGATTTTGTGTAGACGCTCCTCCTCAGTTGAAGAAATTTTTCTATTCCTAGTTCATTAAGAATTTTTATCATGGGGCCGGCCCCGTGGCACACTCGGGAGAGTGCGGCGCTGGGAGCACAGCGACGCTCCCGCCGCGGGTTCGGATCCTATATAGGACTGGCCGGTGCGCTCACTGGCTGAGCGCAGTGCGGGGGACACCAAGCCAAGGGTTGCAATCCCCTTACCAGTCATGAAAAAGACAAAAAAAAAAAAAAGAATTTTTATCATGAATTGATGTTGAATTTTGTTAATGCTATGTCTACCCCTACTAAGATGACCAATATGGGGTTTTTTTTGTTTTGTTTTGTTTTGTTTGTTTGGTTGGTTTTTTGGTCTGTAAATATAGTGAATTATATTGATTGATTTTCTAATATTAAACCAACCTTGTCTTCTTGGGATAAACTTCACTTGATCTTAATTTATCCCCCTGTTGGATCTAATTTGCTAAAATTTTGTTAATGATTTTAGAATCTATATTTATGAGGACCTATAGCTTTTTTTCTTCTGATTTTTCTTATAAGGTCTTCATCAGGTATTTGGTATTAGAATAATACTGGCTTCATAAGATGAATTAAGAAGTATTTTTTCCTTTTCTACTTTCTGGAAGAGACTGTATAGAATTAGTATTGTTTCTTAAATACTTGGTAGAATTCACTAATGAAACCATTTGAGCTTGGAATTTTCTTTATAGGAAGTTTTTTTTATCCTGATAAAATACACATAACATAAAATTTACAATTTTAGCCATCTTTAGGTGTACAGCTTAGTAGTTTTACACTGTGCAACCATCACAATCCAGAACTTTTCCATCTTCTCATACTGAAAAACTGTACCCATCCAAACCCCACTCACCCCTCACCTCATTTCCTGGCAACCACATTCTATTTTCTGTCTCCATAAATTTGTCTATTTTAGGTACTTCATTTAAGTGGAATCATACAATATTCGTGCTTTTGTGTCTGGCTCATTTCTCTTAGCACAATGTCTTTAGGGTTTATCCATGCTGTAGTATGTATCAGAGTTTACTTCCTTTTTTTTTTTTTTTTTTTTCAAATTTTTTATAAAGATGACTGGTAATGGGATCTTAACCCTTGACTTGGTGTTGTCAGCACCGTGCTCTCCCAAGTGAGCAAACCGGCCATCCCTGTATAGGGATCTGAACCTGTGGCCTTGGTGTTATCAGTACCACACTCTCCCAAGTGAGCCATGGGCCAGCCCTTTACTTCCTTTTTAATGTGAGTAATATTCCATTCTATGTATATACCACATTTTGTTTATTCATTTATCTATTGATGGGCATTTGGGTTGATTCCACATTTTGGCTATTGTGAATAATGTTGCTGTGAACACAGGTATACAAATATATGTTTTAATATATATCCTTTTAATTCTTTTGAGTGTATGCTTTTTTTTCCTTTTTTTCTTTTTTATAAATTTGTGTACATACTGAGAAGTAGAATTGCTAGATCATGTGGTAATTCTGTTCTTAACTTTTCAAGGAACAGTGTCTGCACTATTTTACATTCCACCAGCAATGTACAAGGAAGGGTTCCTGTTTCTCCACATATTTGCCAACACTTGTTATTTTCTGTTTTGTTTTGTTTTTAATAATAGCCATACTAATGGGTGTGAAGTAGTATCTCATTGTGGTTTTGATTTGTATTTCCCCAATGGTTAGTGTATAGGAAGTTTTTAAACTATGAATTCAATTTATTTAATATATATACAGGTATTCATGCTATTTACTTCTTTTTTTTTTTTTTTGTCTTTTTTTCCGTGTCCAGCAATGGATTGCAACCCTCAGTGTCGCCCCCGTACCGGACCGGGACTGGCAACGGGATCGCAGCCCTCGGTGTTGCTCCCGCGCCTCACTCAGCCAGTGAGCGGGAACCGGTCTGCATGTGGGATCCGAACCCTCGGCGGGAGCGCCGCTGCGCTTCCCAAGCGGCGCACTATAGCAGTGCGCCACCGGGCCGGCCCGCTATTTACTTCTTTATAGTTGTGTCTTTGAAGGAATTTGTCCATTTTATCTAAATTGTTGAATTTATCACATAAGGTTGTTTAAAATATTGACTTATTATTCTTTTGATGTCTGTAGAATCTTTAGTGATTTCTTCACATTTATTCCTGATATTGGTCATTTGTGTTTTTCTTGTTTTCTTTATGAGTCTAGCTAGGAGTTAATCAATTTTATTGCTTTTTTCAAAGAAAAAGGTTTTGGTTTCATTCATTTTTCTCTATTCTTTATCTATTTTATATTTCACTGGTTTATGCTTTTCTATTTATTATGCCTTTTCTTCTGCTTACTTTGGATTTAATTTGCTTTTCTTTTTTAAGTTTCTTATTGTGGAAAATTTTTATGGTGGATCATTGGTTTTATATCTTCTCTTCTAATATAAGCACTTCTGCTATATTCTATAGCAGACCAATTCTATATTGGTCTTTAGACCAATCCTGTTACAATGTAGAGAGGACTACACAAGGATGTGAATACCAAGAGTCAGAGATCATTGGAGGCCATCTTGTAGGTTAGTTACCATAAACAGAAGCTCTAAATTGGTTCTTGGGTCTCTGACATCATTAGAATTAAGTGTGTTAATGATCCTGTTTCCAGTGATAAAGTGAGCACTGGTATTCCTTGCTATGCAATAGCAAAACAGCTGTTTAAGTTATTACCTGTACACACTGTAGCCAAGTGCATATAGAAGACAAAGCTTTATGTAACCGAATGGTTACTTCCATAAAACATTTTAGTGAATATAAGGGATATAATAGGGTTGATTGTTGTTTCTAAGTGAGCTGGGTAGTGTAGGGAAAGAAAATAATTAGATCTGTGCTTTAAGTTCTCAGCTCAAGATCCGTAAGAGTTTCTACGACTATCCTAGAAGAAGCCCTTCACTATTACCTTGTTCTGCAATCATAATGTAATTAAAATAAACAACGAAAGTTATTCTTTAAACTACATATTTAGAAACTTTAACAATGCATTTCTAAATAACTCGTACATTAAAGAGAAAATCATAATGAAATGCCATTGAAAATACCACATATCAAAATTTGTGGATGGGCTGACCCTGTGGCGCACTTGGGAGAGTGCGGCGCTGGGCAGTGGCGCTCCCGCCATGGGTTCGGATCCTATATAGAGATGGCCGGTGCGCTCACTGGCTGAGCGCGGTCCAGAGGACACCAAGCCAAGGGTTGCGATCCCCTTACCACAAAAAGAAAAAAAAAAAATTGTGGAAAGTGGTACTTAGAAATCAATGGTACACATCTATTAAGAACAATTAACGAGGGGGGCTGAGCCCATGGCGCACTCAGGAGAGTGCGGCGCTGGGAGCGCAGCAGTGCTCCCACCGCGGGTTCGGATCCTATACAGGGATGACCAGTGCGCTCACAGCGCTCACTGGCTGAGCGCAGTGCGGCCGGTCTCAAAAAGGACAAAAAAAAAAGAACGATTAACGAGGGACTGGCGGGTTAGCCCAGTTGGTTAGAACATGTGTTGGTAGTACCAAGGTCAAAGGTTCAGATTCCTGTACAGGCTAGCCACCAAAAAGAAGAACAACAACAATGACAGCCAATTATCTACATTTTGTATCTCTGTTTCTCTGTTGTCTGTTTTAGCCTGTATACTCTTCTGTACATTCTGAGAGAGTTTTGTTGTCTTCCATATTAAGCATTTATTTTTCTGTAGGGTTGATTTATTCATCAATGTTTTATTGCATTTTAAATTTTATTACATTTTTTCTCTTTTTTTTTTGTCTAGCTCACTTTATCTTTTTATTTTGTTTGTTTATTTATTTATTTATTTATTTGGCAGCTGGCTGGGGCAAGGATCCAAACCCTTGACCTTGGTGTTATAACACCTCTCTCTAACCAACAGAGCTAACCCGCCAGCCTGTAGCTCACTTTAAATTTCATTCTGCAGTTAGTCACATCCCTCTTTATTCAGTTTGTTGACTTAGCTCTGCTTTTATCTCTTATTTAATGTCTACATTTTCTTGTCTGCCCAATCAGACACTGTTGAAAATTTATACTTGTTTCCTGCAGTAAGTATTTTCAAGAGTATGCTATTCTCTGCCTTTTAGGTACTGTGTTCTTCCATTTTTTTCCTGTATGGTACAAAATGTCTTCCTAGGACCAACCCATTTTGTACTGTTACCTTATTCTTTTTTAAAAAAATTGAATCTTAATTGATTATACATATTTTGGGGGTTCAGTGTTGACAATATATGATCAAATCATTATTATTAGCATATATATTACTATAAATCGTACTTATTCTTTATGCCCTTTATCCAATCTCTCCCCATTCCCTTCTCCCTCCCCCTGCCACCTCTGATAACCCTAGATTTCTTCTCTCCTTCTGAAAGAGTAATGGTTACTTTCTTGATTTGTTACCTAGATGATCTGTCCAGTGCTGAGAGAAGTGTGTTCAGGTCCCCCACAATTATTGTTGAGCAGATGCTTCTATCACTCTGGAATGGGCTTTGTGGAGAGAGACATCCTCTCCTCCTCTTTGGTCACTGGTGATTCTCCTTGTGTCAGTGCACCTGAGTGGCTGGCAGGTTATCTGCACGGTGGTGTGGCATCTAGCCTCTTTTGAGGCAGTGTGGCTACTGTGGTGGCTGTGGTCAGCCACCCACATGGAAGTGGTGTTTTGGGCGTGCTCCTTGCCTGGTTTCAGGAGGAGGGGTTGGTGCCCTACTCCATACCTCAGGACCCCGTGTGGGCCCTGTGGCTGCAGCAGCATGCCTAGTTGTGGGAGGAGGAGTCAGTCCCTAGCTCTCAGCCTCAAGACCCCTGGTTGCCCTATGGCAGCAACGGCATGCCTGGATTCAGAGGAAGGGTCAATCCCCACCTCCATCTGGTTTTACGTTCTAAGATGTTGTTGTGGAGCAGTTGGGTGGGAGGGGGAGAGGGAAAGGGGGAAGGAAATAGGGTGGGACAAAGAGGAAGGAGGAGGGATATGGTTGAGGTCCAAGGCACCACCTTCATTCCTGAAGGGGAGACGAGGGACCTTCCAGTGGTGGCTTGGTCATTGTTGGGCTGAATGCAGTTGTCAGGGGGATGTGACTGAAGCCCTCAGCACCCCCCTACCCTGGCTTGGGAGCCTGGGGTGTTTCCTATGGTGGCTCAGTGGTTGTCACTGGGCCAGTTGTGGGTGTTGGGTGTGGTTGAGGCCCTTGGCTCCCCACTGCCACTGGTCAGGAGCCCAGGGCACTTCATGCAGCAGCTCATTGGTTGTTGCAGGGCTGGTTGTGGGTGTCGGGGGCATGGCTGAGGCCTCTGGCCCTCCCCATTCCCTGGCTTGGGGCCCAGGGGGCTTTGAGTCCTTCTAGGTTTTATAGGTGTTCTTTGGTGAAGTGAGACCTTCACTAGTTAATATCAAACTTTGTCTGTGGTCTGTGGGTATTTTGTTTTTTCTTTAAGTTCTGTGTTGGATTACTCACTGTTCCCATCACTTAAACTCTGCGCTGAAACTAATTTGTACTTTGCTTACTTCTAAAATGGGGAACTTCCTGTGGGGACCAGCACTTGAGACCCGTAGTTGAGCTAAATTGCTGCTTTGCTTATGATTTCCCGGGGAAGGCTATTTGTGCAGCTCAGGTTTTATGGTTGATTTTGTAAATACTTCCGTGTCTCATGAGATCTGTTATACCTGGGTTGTGTAGAAACTCTGATCTAGGCCTGAGTCTTTTCACAAACTGAACGCCCTGCAGTTCTATATTCCTGACCAGTTTCCACTGAGTGGGCCTGTGCTGATTGGAGGGCAGATCAGCTGTCCATACAGTACTCCAGTGTTCCTCTGGTGGGCCCATCTCCCCCACCACATACTCCAAACACTTCCCATGGGATGGGCCATGCACTGGTCCCTTGAGATGACTCACCAGACTCTGAATGGCTCCTTTTTTCTGTTGTTGTGGTTCCTTGCTCTTATGTGGGTCTACAGGAACGCTGTTAGTGGTCTTGCTGGCCTGGGGGCCACCAAGGCCCTCTTCTCCTCTGCCTCCTCCAAACTATTTCATAGGAAGGGTACAGTGGTAGCTTTTGACAGCTCTTGCTCTTTTTGCTCACCACCTCCAGCCTTGAAGTGGACAGGATTCAAAATGGTGGAAGTGATCCTTTCCTTCTCTCATCATGGCTTCTCCTTCCTTCATGAGCTCTGTAGGTCTCTCCTCCTCTTCCCCTGAGCTCTAGCTGTCCCAGCTTGGCAGTTGTTGCTTTGTAGTAGTTGTAAATTGGTTGATTTGTGGCAGAGGGTGATGCTGGGGACTGTCTATTCTGCCATCTTGACTGGAATCCCTGTTACCTTATTCTTGAATTATAAGAGTTCTATGCAGACTTAGCATATGATCCCTGCTCCCAATACACTTCTTCTTGGTTTTCCTCAGTGATCACCTGAATACCATCCAGATTGATGATCTCTTTTTTTGGCTTTAAGGCAACACACACTTATTATCTTACAGACCTGGAGGTCAGAAGTCCAGAATCAGTCTCAATGGACTAAAATATTCTGTTAAATGGAAAGACATACTTTCTGCTTATGATTCAGCTATATTAAGAGAGTGAGGAGAAAATCTGGGCCATCACTGCAGATATGACTCTGTTGATAAATATTTCAGGGCTTTTAAAAAGATAGATAGATAAGATAGATTTTTGCCTTCTCAGAGAAAATGTCAACATGTGAAGACTCCATTTTACCTGTATAGATTTCCCCCCAAACCCTATGCTTGTTTTTAAGTATGTGGAAATTGTCTTACCCCAAGATCTTTGAACGTTCTCTTTTTCTTCTTCTGAGTAGTTTTAATATCCTTTTGCCTTTACAGTTTATGAACTTAACTGATGCTTGTCCAAGGGTCTTTCTTTCTGAAACTGTAATTTCCCTTCCTATGTTGATAAAGATGTTTTATTTTAGGAATTTTAAAGTATTTTTCCTGATTATGATACTTAGTTTAGGTCTAGCAAAATCCCTTCCATTATTATTGAACTGTAGTAGCCATGCTTCTTTACTGAATAGGAGTATTTCTTTTATAGATAGAAACTGGTTGAGTAATTCATTAGCACACCATTTTGCTGATGCTTTGAGAATATGAATGTGTATCATAAAAACAGTCTTTATAAACTCTATTTTGCTCCTTTTTTTCCTGCTCTTATAGAATAAAAATATTCAGCCTGTAAAATTTCTAATCAAACACCAGCAAGAAGTGAAAATTTATTTTCCGATCAAGCTTACACCCAACTTTCTGGCATTTCCTCATCATCCTATGGGAATGTCATATCATTATAAAGTACAGGTATGGTGTCCTATAATATAAAAATTCACAAAGAGATATGTTAGTTTTTCAGATAGCTTAATTTATTGATATTTGGCTAATGTCAATTTTTATTCTCCCCCAGTCCTAATGGTATTCACATTCTTGAATATAGTCATCTATAACAAGACTTGGTATGCTTTCTGTCTCTCTGCCATATATCCTTTTCTTGCAGATTTTATGAGTTTTTGTAAAATTCTTGTATGCTTTTTTTTTTTTTTTTTTTGCAGCTGGCTGGTATGGGGATTCGAACCCTTGCTCTTGGTGTTATAACACTTCACTCTAACCAACTGACCTAACTGCCAGCCCCATGTGCCCTTTTATGACATTTTGCAACACTACTATTACTTTACCTCCCTTTAGTATTTCTCTTGCTCATTCAGCTACTTTACTGTACTGTCACAGTTTCTTAATGTGTCCCGAAATAATTTATTATATAGTTTTCTAATTTCCTAAATTATATTTTCCCAGTCAAGCTTTACATTTTCACTTAAATTCCACTTTTCCTTCCATAGTAATTAAATATAAGGTTGTGCTTTTTCACAGGTAGAGGGTGGTAGTGGCAATTTCACCTGGACTTCTTCTAATGAAACAGTGGCCATGGTAACCACCAAAGGAGTGGTGACTGCAGGTCAGGTCAGGGGTAACAGCACTGTTTTAGCTAGAGATGTACAAAATCCCTTTCGATATGGAGAAATTAAGGTAAGTGACTCTCCAAAGAACCTTCTTATCATCCTTGAAACACTGTTGTCTAAATTTAAGTGTAGTAACACATTTTTAAAAAATTTGTAGTCCAACTTTGCTATTTAAAATATGGCTCAAATTCAGTCTAGAATATTTTCTAAATATTTCTGGACCTGGTTTGAATCCTGCTTCACTTGTAGACACTTATTTAACATCTGTGTTTGTTTCCTCATCTCTAAAAAAGGGATAATGTTAGTACCTACCTCAAAGGTTTATTTTCAGAATTAAATGATGTTTATGCCTGTGCTTGGCATGTATTCAGTACTTAATGTTAGCTATTTTTGTTATAATTATCATACATATGATCTTAAATGACCTTTATAGTAACTTTATTTCTAGTCTCATATTTTGGTTTGTCAATCATTTTCAGTCCATTTCTACAAGATTGAAAACTCTTTTTTACTGTATCATATAACCATTTTCCTATTTTTCTCTCACTTTTAATATATGTTGCTTTTCCCTGCAGGACTTAGAATTTTCATCACTCAGTGAACATTTATTGAATATTCCCTAGATACTTAACACCATGCTAGGTATCACAAGACCTTCAAAGATGCATTATGTACCATCCCTA
Organism: Galeopterus variegatus; assembly: GCF_000696425.1. Classification (NCBI taxonomy): domain Eukaryota; kingdom Metazoa; phylum Chordata; class Mammalia; order Dermoptera; family Cynocephalidae; genus Galeopterus; species Galeopterus variegatus. The sequence goes on along the minus strand of NW_007726265.1, from coordinate 55,039 downwards.
CCTTAAAGAATCTAAAGTCTAACTAGGAAGATATAGTCACAGGAAAAGTTAAATAACATTTTAGAGAAATGATATGTGAGATATTTTAAAGAAATATATGATTGAGAGCTACTTCAATTGTATAGTAAAAGTACTATTAGTTTATAAAAGAAAAATCCTTGTGGATGGGACTTATCAGAAACTATCATGAAAGAGGTGAGAACTTGAACAAGACTTTGGAAGATGAAAGCAAACTAAAGTCTAAGGATCAAACCCACACTGCTGCCTTTTGGAAAATAAAGTATTACAGACGGTAGCCACTCCCATTCATTTATGTATTGTCAATAGCTGCTTTCAAGTCACAACTGCAGAGTTAGGTTGTTGCCACAGAGACCTTGTAGTCTGCATAAGTTTAAAATATTTGTTATCTGGCCCTTTACAGAAAGTGTTTGCCTCAGCTGGGGAACCAACACAGGATTTTAACCAGTCAATAATATGATAAGGCCTGTGATTAGAAAGATATCTAATTATTTTTATAATTACACAATAACAGCTATATAGCCAACTGATCTTTGACAAAGGCACCAAGAACATACATTGGGGAAAAGATGGCTTCTTCAATAAATGGTATTGGGAAAACTGGATATCCGTATCCAGGAGAAAGAAAATAGACCCCTATCTCTCATCACATACCAAAACCTACTCAAAATGGATTAAACACTTAAATATAAGACCCCAAGCTATAAAACTACTAGAAGAAAACATAGGGGAAACACTCCAAGACATTGGTCTGTGTAAAAATTTTACAGAGAAGACTTCTTTTTTTTTTTTTGTCCTTTTTGAGTTCGGCCACACTGCGCTCAGCCAGTGAGCGCTGTGAGCGCACCAGTCATCCCTATACAGGATCTGAACCCGCAGCGGGAGCGCTGCTGCGCTCCCAGCGCCGCACTCTCCTGAGTGCGCCATGGGCTCGGCCCTACAGAGAAGACTTCTAAAGCAAAGACAAAACATAAATAGACAAATGGGATTATATCAAACTAAAAAGCTTCTGCGCAGCAAAAGAAACAACAGAGTGAAGAGGCAACCAACAGAACAAGAGAAAAATTTGCAAACTATTTATACAACAAGGGATTAATATTCAGGATATACAAGGAACTTACACAACTCAACAGCAAAAAAATAAAAAGCAAATAATCCAATGTAAAAATAGGCAAATGACCTCAACAGCCATTTCTCAAAAGAAGACGTATAGATGGCCAACAGGTATATGAAAAAATGTTCAAGTAGCTAAAGTCTAGGAAGGGTTCTGGTCGAGATGGTGAAATAGACGGTTCCCAGCATCGCTCTCTCCCAAAAATCAACCAAATTTACAACTATAAAAATGTAACATCAGCCAAGCTGGGGCTGCTGGATCTCAGGGGAAGAGGAGGAGAGACCTACAGAGTTCATGAAGGCGGGAGGAACTACAATGAGAGAAAGAAAAAACTGCTTCGAGCTTTTTGGGCTGTGGCTGCTTTAAGGCTTGAGCTGATGAGCACATGGAGCAGGAGCCAGCAGAAGCCGCAGCTGTGCCCTTCAGATGGAGTTACTTAGAGTCAGCAGGAGAGAAGAGGGCCTTGGGGGCCCCCAGGACACCAAGACCACTAATAGGTTCCCCATGGATCCACGAAAGAGCAAGGAGCCAGAACAACTGAAAAAAGGGAGCCATTCAGAGGCTGATGAGTCATTGCAAGGGACCAGTGCATGGCCTGTCCCATGGGAAGTGTTTGGAGCACAAGTGGTGGGGGAGACAGGCCCACCAGGAGAACACTGGGACACAGCAAGGATGGCTGATCTGCCCCCCAATCAGTGCAGAACCACTCAGAGAAGACTGGTCCGGAATGCAGAATTGCATGGGGTGCAGTTTGATGAAAAAAGTCAGGCCCAGATCAGAGTTTCTATACAACCCAGGTGCACTGAGTCTGTGGAGAGCCGGAAGTACCTATAAGGTCAACCATTAAACACTGAGCTACACAAAAAGCCTTCCCTAGGGAAACAGCAGCAAAGTAGCAATTCAGCTCAACCACACAGCTCAAGTACTGGTTCCCACAGGAAGTTCCCCTGCGTTAGAAGCAAAGGACAAAAAATTAGTTCCGGCCTAGGCACACCACCAGCACCTTGGGGCCTGCCTGAAAACTGGAGGCTTGGATCCGGGGACCAGAACCCATTCCCACTTCTAGACATACTGAGCCAGTGCCTCAGGGCCAGCCCAGGGATCCAAAGCATGGAGAAGGGGACTGGACCTCCCCTCCCACAACCAGGCACACCAAGCCAGTGCCTCAGGTCCCACCCAGTGACCCAAGGCATGGAGCTGGGGACTGGACCCTCCTCCCACGAACAGGCACACCATGCCAGCACCTTGAGGACTGCCTGGGGACCCAAGGCAAGGAGAAGGGGAACAGACCTCTCTCCCACAACCAGGCACACCATGCCAGTGCTTCAGGGCCCACCTGGGGACCCAGGGCATGGAGAAAGGGACTGGACCACCCTCCCACAACCAGGCACACTGAGCCAGCACCTTGGGGCCCACCCAGGGACCTAGGGCATGGAGAAGGGGACCAGACCTCTCTCCCACAACCAGGCACACCAAGCCAGGTCCTCGGGTCTCCTGGTGACCTGAGGCATGGAGAAGGGGACCAGCCACACCCCCTACAACCAGGCACATGGCGCCAACACCTTGGGGCCTTCCCAGGGACCAGAGGCATAGAGAAGGGGACCAAATACACCCCACAACCAGGCATACCGCCAGTGCCAAGGAGCATGCCAAAAACAGTACCTCCATGTGGGTGGGCCACCATAGCCACCACAATAACCATGGCTGCCGCAAAAGCGGCTAGATGCCACAACCACCATGCAGATGGTCCACCAACCACTGGAGTGCATTCACACAAGAAGAGTCACCAGCAGAGACAAAGAAAAGAAGAGGATGTCTCTTTCCACAAAACCCATTTCAGAATGACAGAAGTATCTGATCTATGATAATATTGGGGGGCCTGGTCACATCTCTCAGCATTGGACAGATCATCTAGGTAATAAATTAACAGAGTAGCCATTATTCTTTCAATAGGAGAGAAGAAATCTAGGGCAATTAGAGGGGGGAGGGGGAGAGATTGGACAAAGGGCATAAAGAGTAATTACGATTTGTAACAATATTTATGCTAGTAATATTGATTTGATCAACATATCTCAATGTTCAACCCCTAAAATATGTATAATCTATTTTGACTGAACAAATAAATTAAAAATAATAAAAAATAGTTCAGCGTCACTAATCATCAGGAAATTGCAAATCAAAACCACAATGAGATATCATCTCACCCCAGTTAGAATGGCTATTAAAGAAAAAAATAACAAATTATGGCAAAGATGCAGAGAAAAGGGAACTCATACTGTTGGTGGGAATATAAGTTAGTAAAACCATGGAAAACTGTATGGAGGTTCCTCAAAAAACTAAAAATGGAACTACCATATAATCCAGCAATCCCACTGCTGGTTATTTATCCAAAGGAAAGGAAATTAGCATACTGAATAGATATTTGTATCCCCATGTTTATTGCAGCAGTTTTCACAATAGCCAAGATATGAAATCAGCCTAGGTGTCCATCAACAGATGAATGAATAAAGAAAGTGTGGTGTATATTTTTTAGTCTGTTTTATATTGCTATAACAGAATTACCTGAGACTGGGTAATTTATAAAGAAGAAAGGTTTATTTGGCTTATGATTCTGGGACAGCTGCATCTAGCATGGGCCTCAGGCTGCTTCTACTCATGGCGGAAAGTGGCAGGCAGCTGGTGGGTACAAGCAGATCACATGGCAACAGGAAGCAAGAGAGGGAGAGGAGATGCCAGGGTCCTTTAAACAATCAACTCTCACGGGAACTAATAGAGTACTAACTCACTACCCCCTCCCCCCCCCAGAGAGCATTAATCCATTCATGAGGGATCTGCCCCCATGACTCAGTTTCCAACACTGCCACATTGGAGATCAAATTTCCACATGAGTTTTGGACGGGACAACACATCCAAACTCCATCATATATATATATATAATGGCATAGTACTCAGCCATGAAAAAGAATGAAATACTGTCGTTTTGTGGCAATATGGGTGAGTCTGGATCAATACCAGATGTTCTCATTTGTGGGAACTGAAGGAAAAAAAAGTTGAACTTTGAGAGGTAAAGGTAGAATTGTGGTTATTGGAGGCTAAGAGGAGGGAAATGGGGATAGGGAGAGAGGTTAATGGGCACAAAATTACAGCTAGATAGGAAAAATAAGTTCTAGTGTATGGTAGTGCTTGGTGTCTAATTAAAATAATGTATTGGATGTTGTGAAACTACTGGAAGAGAGGAGGTCAGATGATCTCATCACAAAGAAGTGAGAAACTTTTGCAGTGATGAATATATACTCACCCTGATTTGACCATCACACATTGTCTACGTGTATTGAAACATGACTCTGTACCCTGTAAATATGTACAATCAATACTTTTCAATTAAAAAATAAATTCTTTTAAAAAAACAGCTATAATATTGTTTAAAAAGAATAAAAGATAGTTTGCTGGTGTTATAGACTAGTAGACTAGAATGGGTTGAATGGAGAAAGTGAAGGCAAAGACTCCAAGTCTGAACTAGTGAAGTGGTATTAAGAATAGAAGTAGACAAATTGAGAGGGTGGGGTTTGTTTGTTTGTTTGTTTGTTTTTTAAAATGGGTAAACTTAATCAGACTTGATACCCAGCTGTGTGGGGAAAAGCATGGCATTTGAAGCCACAGAGACAATGTGGAGGTTTCTAGCTTTGGCAGCGGGGTAGATAGAAAATACAAGAAAAGGAGAAAGAGAAGGGGGAAGGTGACAAATTCAATTTTGGATATATTTAGTGTGATTCAGTTATGGAGCATACAGGTGGATGTTTGTAACTGGAAATAGGGGTCTGAAGTTCAACTGAAAGATTAGGGCTGGAGAATTATTAGTATACGATTGATCATTGAAACTTTGAGACTGGATAAGATTTCCCAGGAAGAACATAAAGAGTCAGAAGAGAAGATGGATCCTGTGTAATATGTGTTACTTTAAGGGACATAAGCAGAGGGAGACGAACTAGCAGAAGAAACACTAGAAACTCACAAAAATGACAAAAGATGTTTCTAAAAATTAAGAAGGAGGGAGTGCTCTAAGTCAGGTCAGTAAACTTTTTCTGTAAAGAGCCAGATAGTAAAAACATTCATCTTTGCAGGCCACATACATTAACTATTTCATATTCTTAGCTGTTGTTGCACTTTTTGTTTTATTTTATAACCCTTTAGAAATGTGAAACCATTCTTAACTCACTGTACAAAAACAGTTCATGTATTGGCCATAGTTTGCCAGACCCCTGCAGTATGGTGTTGGATGGTTGATTAAGAATAAAAAGAGTGACATGTTCAGCACCGTGTGTGTATAATAGCATATACAATATAAATAACATGTATATGTAGTATATAGTGTATGTTTTTGTATACAAAACACACATATATATATTTGTGTGTGTTTAAATATTTAAGAAATGATTTATTTTCTCCTAAGACTTTCCTAACATAACTTTGTCGAAAGATGAATTATTTTCCCTCCAGATATATGTCTTGAAACTGAGCAAAATGGAACTGTTACCATTTCATGCTGATGCAGAGATTGGCCAAATTATAGAAATCCCCATTGCAATGTTTCACGTAAATAAGGAGACTAAAGAGGCCATTGCATTCACAGACTGCTCTCATTTATCCTTGTATGTAAACATGGATAAGCAAGGAGTCTTTACTCTTCTCAAAGAAGGTAAAAATAAGCTTTTAATTTTCTCGTTCCTTTGTCTTTGAATTAAGGGACAACTCGTCAATTCAGAAACTACCAATTACAGTCAAAACTCATATTACCTTTCTTTATACAATAATACTTTTATTTATTATGTCACTGTCTTGTAGTAGGTGTTTATACCCCTCATTTTACTGATGTAGAAACAAAGCACAGAAATTGAATAACATTATGGCCAGACAATATCAGTTTTCAAATCATAGTAAGGTCTTCTGTTTCCAGCCTCAAGTTCTTCTTTCTTTAATGTGTATATCATACCTCTTTCTAAGAGGAATGTAGTGCCATTTAGTGTATATACACATTAAACTTATTCAAAAAAGGAGAAAATATTTTTTTCTAGTAAAAAGGAAAATGTGAATAAACTTCATAAAAATCAACATCCTTTTTTGTTTTTCATCAGTATAATGACAGTTGTAGCATCTAACATTACTTATCATTTATTATTTGCCAGGCTCTGTTCTGAATACTTTGCATATATTAATTCATTTAACTCTCACAATGCAGCTATAAGGTTGGCATTAACTTGGGCTTGCTGATAATACTACATAATTAGTATTTAATACTATTTAGTATGTAGTACTCTTACATCTGTCTCCTTTCCTCTGTTCTCCGAGTGTCTTTTCTAATTCTTAGGCACTCATTACCTGTCATGTAGGGTATAACAATATTCTCCTAACTTCTTACCTCTGATCATCATTGCTACCAGATGAATCTTCATGAAGCTCAGCTTCGACATTTTTCTGCTCAAAAAATTTGAGAGGCTTCTCATTGCCAGTGGAATATAGCTGAAATCTTTTTAGTTCAGTATGCAAGACCCTCTACCATATAACCCAATCTATTTTTCATGAATTTGTACTTTGGCTTCAAGCTATACTAATTACTTGAGTTAAATTTTCCCATATATCTTCTTCATATATTAATTTCTATCTCATTTCTACTCCTTTATCTATCCTGTTTTCTCAGCTTGAGGTACTTTCTCCTATATATCTAAACCTTCCTTATTCTCTCCAGCTAGAAATAATCTTTCTGTTTTCTAGACTCTTATAATACTTATCACTTTCTATTAATATTTTAAACAATTTATGTACATGTTCACTCTCCCCTTCTAAATTATAAATCCCTTGAGGTCAGGATCTTTGCTCATATTTGTATCCTCACTGTACATAGAATTGTGTCTATTATATATCTACATATGTAAACATGTATAATAAAAGGGTCCTTCAAAAAGTTCATGGAAAGATTAGTATTATCTTTTAATCCTATTTTTCCACAAACTTTCTGAAGTACCCTCATGTGTGTGTATGTGTATATGCATACATATATGTATGTTAATAGAAGGAACAGATTTTTTTATCAACTTGATATAAAAAAATCGGGGCCTAGTTGTTAGTGTGTGAGATCAAGATAGTGTTTTTTTCTTCTTTTTTTTTCTGTCCTCTCTAGGCCAGTTAATATGTTTAGTTTTGGTTTGGTTTTGGCAACTGGCCAGTGTGAGGATCTGAATCCTTCAGCTTGGTGTTATCAACACCGCGTTCTAACCAACTGAGTAAACCAGCCAGCCCCAAGATGTTTTTTTTTTTTTCCTTTTTGTCTTTTTTCGCGACCGGTAACGGGATCACAACCCTCGGTGTCGCGCCTGTACTGGGGACTGGCAATGGGATTGCAACCCTCGGTGTTGAGCCCACATTATTTATTTATTTTCCCTTTTTTTGTCTTTTTTACTGACTGGTAACGGGATCGCAACCCTCTGTGTCACACCCGTACCGGGGACCTGGGGACTGGCAATGGGATTGCAACCCTCGGTGTTGAGCCCACACCACACTCAGCCAGTGAGCAGGAACCGGTCTCCACATGGGATCTGAACCCTCAGCGGGAGCGCCGCTGCACTCCCAAGCGGCGCACTCTCCAGTGCGCCACCAGGCCGGCCCCAAGATGGTATTTTTAATGCATTAAAATTTTTATATTTCTCAGGGCCAGCCCGTGGCTCACTCAGGAGAGTGTGGTGCTGATAACACCAAGGCCATGGGTTCGGATCCTATATAGGGATGGCCGGTTTGCTCACTGGCTGAGTGTGCTGCTGACAACACCAAGCCAAGGATTAAGATCCCCTTACCGGTCATTTAAAAAAAAAAAGGGCCGGCCCATGGCTCACTCTGGAGAGTGTGGTGCTGATAACACCAAGGCCGTGGGTTCGGATCCCATATAGGGGTGGCCAGTTAGTTCACTTGGGAGAGCATGGTGCTGACAACACCAAGTCAAGGGTTAAGATCCCTTACCAGTCATCTTTTAAAAAAATTAAATTAAATTAAAATTAAAATTTAAAAAAAAGTTTTTATATTTTTCAAACTTAATTTCCTTGAGAACTGACTTCTTATTTCCCTACTGAAATCATGTTTTTTGATTCAAAGGTATTCAAAGACCTGGACCAACGCACTGTTCCAGTACACATATAACAGCCAAATCTCTGGGCCATACTCTGATAACAGTGAGTGTGGCTGAATATGAAGAGTACTTGGAGAGCAGTGCCACATTTGCTGCTTATGAACCCCTAAAGGTGAGATATTTTATGGTAAAGAACTGGCATTTCTTTTCGCGGACCCAGCTATGTCCACTTAGGGGCTTCCTAGCTATCTGTGGTCTCTACTAAGGATCAGTGATATTTGTATTCTCTTACCACATTTTTTTATTTTAGATCTACAGCTGTCTCATTAAATCTGAGTCTCAGGAAGTTTACTCCCTTATGCTTCTGCCAAAGGAATATCTTTAAGTTGTATCAGCACATGTAGGATATTCCCCTTTCTTTCTTCTTTTTTACTGAGGTATAAAGTATGTAAAATAAATACATAAAGTACACTAATCTTCAGTTCCCCCTACTGGCTAACCACCAAAAATAAATCAATAAGTAAATAAATAAATACAGAGGTTGATAAGCATTCCAAGTGAGAAGTACAGCACACGTCTTTCACTTTGGGAATTAAGTCTAACATCATTTTCAGCCTATTCGAATAACTAGTTTTTCACTTTAGAAAATTGCTAAATTCCCTAACCAATCAAGGATTAATTTCTTTAAATGTCATCAGGCTCTAAATCCTGTGGAAGTGGCATTGGTGACTTGGCAATCTGTGAAGGAAATGGTATTTGAAGGGGGCCCTTGTCCATGGATCTTGGAGCCCTCCCGATTTTTTTTGGAATTGAGCATGGAGAAGACAGAGAAGATTGGAATAACACAAGTCCGGCTGCCAGCTAAGAGAAAGCAGAATCAGTACACCTACCGGGTCCTGTGCCTGGATTTAGGGGAACAAGTAGGAAAACAGTCTTCTAACATTTCTTTTAGTATAATCCTCTAAGTCTTTTGTACTTTCAGCCATTCCTTTTCAGATTCCAATGGATCTAGTTTATGGACCAGATAGGAAAATTCTAGTTGTTGATTAAAGGATTTTTTAAAAAACTTTCTTTTAAATGTACCCAAAGGTTTCAGTTCGTTCATCTGAGTATACTAACAATTCACTAACTAAACAATTCAAGGTCTTTTTGTAGTAATGAGCTTTTTTTCACATTATTTTCAATCACTTTATCTTATTGATTTTCTTATAATCTAGACGAGAGGATATTTAGCTTCCTACGTTCAAGGAATTCAAGGAAGGGAAACTTTAAAAGTGTCATCCTATATGAGCAGTTTTGAAGAGCCAGTTAGATCTGTGTTGATAGAAATAACAAATATGTTGCTCTTTATCACTTGAATTAGTTATGACTATTTTTAGAGATAGTGATGGAGTGCATAGTTCTTATTCATGGCTATGCCCTGCCTCAAAACCAGTAACAAAGGTTTGCAATTTGACTAGGGTTGAGAATTCGGTGTATGACTATGAAAACACAACATGGCTAACCAGCCCACAGGAAATCAATGTAAGGTTTTAACTTAGTAAGAACTGTGCTATAATCAATTAAGCTTCTTTTTAAAATTTATGGTGAACTTTACCATATATATGACTAGTAATTTCAGGCCTTATTACCTCCTTTTCTCCCCCAGTTTTTTATTGTGGTAAAATATACATAACATAAAATTTACCATCTTAACTGTTTTTAAGTGTATAGTTTAGTGGCATTAAGTATATTCACAATGTTGTGCAACCATCACCGCTATCCATATCCATAATTCTTTCATCTTGTAAAACTGAAAACTCTATACCCATTGAAAAATAACTCCCCATTCCCACTTCACTCCAACCCCCAGGCAACCACCATTCTATTTTCTGTCCCTGTGACTTTGACTACTTTAAGTACTTTGTATAAATGGAATCATATAATCTATGTCTCTTTGTGACTGGCATATTTCACTTAGCATAATGTCCTCAAGGTTCATCCACGTTGTAGAATATGTCAGAATTTCATTACTTTTTAAGGCTAAATAATATTCCCTTATATGTATATGTCACATTTTGCTTATCTATTCATCCCCTGATAGACACTTGTGTTGCTTCCACATTTTAGCTACTGTGAATAATGCTGTGAACATGGGTTTTGTACAAATATCTCCTCGATACTCTTCTTTTCAATTTTTGGGGGGTATATATCTAGAAATGGAATTGCTGGATCATATGGTAATTATGTTTTTAATTTTTTGAGGAAGTGCCATACTGTTTTCCACAGCAGCTGTATCATTTTACATTCTTACCAACTGGGCACAGTGATTACCATTTTTTTCCATATCCTCCCAGCATTTGTTACTTTCTGGTTTTTTGGTAGTGGTTATCCTAATGGGTGTGAGGTAGTATCTAATTGTAGTTTTGATTTGCATTTCCCTAATGATTAGTGATGTTAAGTATCTTTTCATGTGCTTATTGACCATTTGTGTATCTTCTTTAGAGAAATGTCTATTCAAAACCTTTGCCCATTTTTAAATTGGGTTGTTTTTTGTTGTTGTTGAGTTTAGGAGTTCTCTCTATATTCTGGATATTAATCACATCACATTTATGACTTGCAAATATTTTCTCCCATTCTGTGGGTTGCCTTTTTACTTTGTTGACATTGTCTTTTAATGCAGAAAACTTTTTATTTTTTTCTTTTGTTGCCTATGTCTTTGGTGTTCTATCCAGGAAATCATTGCCAAATCCAGTGTCATGAAGCTTTTGCCCTATGTTTTCTTCTAAAGGTTTTGTAGTTTTAGGACTTACATTTAGGTCTTTGATCCATTTTGAGTTATTTTTTGTATGTGGTGTTTGGTGTTTTTCATGCAGTTATCCAGTTTTCCCAGCACCATTTGTGAAAAAGATTGTCCTTTCCCCATTGAATGGTCTTGGCACCCTTGTCAAAAATCATTTTGCCATATATGTGAGGTTTTTTTTCTGGCCTTTCTATTCTGTTCCATTGGTATCTATATATGTCTATCTTTATGCCTGTACCACACTGTTTTGATTACTATTGATTTGTAGTAAGTTTTAAAATCGAGAAGTGTGAATTCTCTATGGCATTGTTCTTCTTCTTCAAAATTATTTTCAGGGGCTGGTTGGTTAGAGTGCAGCCTTATAACCTGAAGGTCAAGGGTTCAGTTCCCTTTACTGGCCAGCCACCAAAAAAAAAAAAAGAAGAAGAAGAAGAAGAAAGAAAAGAAAAGAAAGGATGACAAAATTATTTTTAGTTATTCAGGGTCCCTTGAGATTTCATATGAATTTTAGGGTGGGCTTTTCTATTTTTGCAAAAAACATCATTGGGATTTTGAAAGGGATTTTATTGAATCTGTAGATCACTCTGGGTAGTAGTGATATCTTAACAATATTAAGTCTTCCATTCCATGAACATGGGGTGTATTTCTATTTATTTATGTCTTTTAAAATTTTTTAGTAATGTTTTAGTTTTCATTGTGCAATTCTCTCACCTCCTTGGCTAGGTTAATCCTAAGTATTTTATTCTTTTTGATGCTGTTGTAAATGGAATTTCCTTTTCGAATTGTTTGTTGTTTCATATAAAAATGCAACTGATTTTTGCATTGTTGGCTTTGTATCCTGCTACTTTGCTGAATTCATTTATTAGTTATAGCTGGTTTTTTGTGGAATCTTTAGGGTTTTCTAAATATAAGATCATATCATTTGTGAATAGAGATAATTTTACTACTTCTTTTCCAGTTTGAATGCCTTTTGTTTCTTTTCTTGCCTTTTGGTTTTTTTCCTAATATCTCTTGCTAGAGCTTTTAGTACAGTGTCAAATAGAAGTGGTGAAAGTGGGCATCCTTGCCTTGTTCTTGATCCCAGAAGAAAAGCTTTCAGTCTTTTATCATTGAGTATGATGTCAGCTGTGGGTTTTTCATGTAAGGCTTTTATTATGTTGAGGTAGCTTCCTTCTTTTCCTAGTTTGTTGAGTGAGCTCTCAGTAATTTCAGGCCTAATTAGCCACCACATGAAGCTCCTTATCTTCTTTTTGTTTCCACATTCTTTTAATCATTAGTACTTTCACTAGAGATGAGTTGAAGCACAAATTAGTTTTTACCAACTAGTAGCAAAAGATTTGGTGGAGGAAGACTGAAGTAATTGGTCAAAGTTAGATTTTTTTTTTTAATGCTCCATTTTTTTTCAAATTTTGATGATATTCAATGCCTCTTAGCACAGATAATTAAGAACTATAATGTATTTAAGGGAATTGTCTGATTATAATATCCAAAGGGACTCTCTATACTAGAGTTTGAATAATTCTAACACATTTATATTGGCATGACTGACATCAAATGTCTACCCACAATGATCTCTTGTTATTTCCTTGAAAGGTTCTCACATTCCAAATTGGAAATCACCCAGGTGTTCTGAATCCTAGTCCAGCTGTAGAGGTTGTGCAGGTACTCTTCATATGTGCTCACCCTGCCAGTATGTCGGTAACCCCTGTATACAAGGTGCCTGTTGGTGCCCAGCCATGTCCTCTGCCACAGCACAACAAACAACTGGTAAGTACAGAGTAGGTTTCCAACCAACTTGGCAGTTTTGTCTTCCAGGCTTTAGAGATAAAGGGTCTGAAATATAGTTTTTATATTATTAGCGTTAAGGGAACTATTTTATTTGTTACTCATTCTCTGATAGTGTCTGACGTGATTAAACTAGTTTAGAATTTGCTACACTTAGTGACATGACTTTGTTTACCATACATATGTACATAGTGAGCTTGTGGTTTTGGCAATAGGTAATTGAAATCTCTCTAAATACATAATACATAGTTTTGCTAATATCCTTCCCTACCAAATCTTTCATTAGCTTTATCAGTAACTAATAGAATTTACCTCTACTCCAAAGCTGCCTTGAAGAATAGTGATAAGTAGTAACAACTATTAGGTAGGCAACGGGGAATCAGGAATAAATGAGTTATTTAACTTAGAAACTAGAATATCAGACTATATGAATAAATTAGGTTCACTTTAATTCCAAGTATGTGAGAATAGAAGTCTTTACTTAGCCTGTGCAGAAAAGAACAATCAATTAATTATTCACATTTTACAGATAAGGAAACTGAGGCTCCTAAAAGCTCCAAGTAATTTTTCCAAAGTTATAAAGCTAGAAAGTAGCACATTCTTCTTTCTCCAAAGCACACATTATTAACTTTATGCTATGTTACCTTTTATTATAGAAGAGCAACAATATGAGATGTTACAGGTTGGGAACCCATTTTTTTTTTTCAGAGTTAAATTACACATTAAATTTTATTATTTGAAGTTTATGAATGATTGCCTTTTTAAAAAGCACTCAGAGGAGCAGAGTAAAAGTTATCCCTATAAGGTCATTGTCATTCAATGTCACTTTTATTTGAAATAATTCAGATTTACAGAGAGTGTACACATTTGCAAGAAAAGTGAACCATTTCCCCTGAACCATTTGAGAGTAAATTAGAGACATGATTCTCCATCACCCTATTTGCATACTTTAGTGTGTGTGTGTATATACACACACACACACACACACACACACATTTTTGTAACTGAGATATACTTTACATACCATAAAATTCACTCTTTTAGATATTGTATAAGTCAAAGTTGTACAACCAACCAAGGTCAAGAGTTTGGATCTCCATACTGGCCACAAAAAACCCCAAAAAACCAAAATTGTACAACCATCACCCATATCTAACTCCAGATCATTTTCATTTTACCAAAAAGAAACTCCGTTTCCATTAGCAGTCACTCCCCATTTCTTCCTCCTCCCGGCCTCTGGCAACCATTAATATATTTTCTGTCTCTATGGATTATGCCTCATATGGAAATCTTTATGGATTTCTTATAAATGGAATCATACAATATGTGTCCTTTGTCCCTAGCTTCTTTCATTTAGCATGTTTTCAAGGTTCATCCATGTTGTAGCATGTATCAATACTGCATTCTTTTTTATGACTGAATAATATTCCATTGTGTAGATGAACTACATTTTGTTTATTTATTCATCAGTTGATGTATATATGTATTTTGGCTATTATGAGCAATGCTGCCATGAACATTCATGCACAAGTTTTGTGTGAACAAATGTTTTCATTTCTCTTGAGTAACCTAGGAGTGAAATTGCTGGGTCATATATTAACTCTATGTTTAGCCTTTTGAAGAACTGCCAGCTGTTTTCTAAAGTGGCTACACCATTTTATATTTTCACTAGTGTTACACCTCTTTTCCCTGTGTAATGGAGACCAAAAAAAAAAAAAAAATGACGCAATTACTCAAGCACTGTGTATGCATTGAGGCCCGGACAGACTGCACTTCAGTAATTTCCCCATTAGGAGGGGCAAAACTGAATGTGTCAGCCCCCTCCAAAGTTAGCCTCTTCCTTTTACTGCAAAGACAAGGAAGTTTTACAAGAAAATTCAGTTGATTTAACCATTACAAAACCAGAAGGATATGGGCAGAATTATGGCTAACAGATGGAAAACTAGTAACATCATTGAAATAAGCAAAGTGACATTCCATAATGCAGTTTGCAAAAGGTTAAGTTGATCCACCAACAAAAGCTTGTTCTTAGCAAATACTGTGTTTTCCTGCAGCAGTTTCCTCAGTATTTTTACATAACAATCAGTAAGTTAACCTGCTCTCAAGGGCATCTGTCCTTGAGAGCCAGCAACTTTGCTGTGTTACAATTCTATATCTACAACAGAGACTTTAGCCTGGGGAAAGTTTCCTGTCTTTTGCAAGGTTAACATTTCTAGGTGTAATTTTAAAAAGTTAGGTTAAACCTGAAACTACAGGGCTTTAGAAACTAGGCCCTGTGAAATACGTTTGCTTTATAAATGTTAGTGTACTCCACACACTAGCAGTGTAAATGAGGGTTCTAGGATATGGAGAAACTAGAGGGTTCTAGTTTCTATGGAGATTCTCTAGTTTCTCCATATCCTTGCCAACACTTGTTATTGTTTGTTGTTTTGATTATAGCCTTCCTAGCTGATGTGAAGTGGTATCTCATTGTGGTTTTGATTTGCATTTTCGAAAGACTAACCATGTTGTGCATCTTTTTATGTGCTTATTGACCACTTGTATATCTTTTTTGAGAAAGGTCTACTCAGATCCTTTGCCAAATTTTAAATTATTTGTCTTTTTATTGAGTTATAAGAATTCTTCATTTTATATATTCTAGATACACATCTCTTTTCAGATATATGATTTGCAGAAATTTTCTCCTATCTTTTTTTGGTTGGGGGAGGAAGCTGGCTGGTATGGGGCTCTTTCTTCTTTTTGCAAGGGGGAAATAGGTATTTAATACAAGGCCAAGCAATTGGAGCAGGGACAGCTAATGCTGAAAAAACCCAAGCTCCTAAAATGCTTGCAGGCAAAGATTTTTAAAGGAAAGAGTGTGGGTTGGGGTTGCGTGAGTAGCCCTGTGGACGTTTCTGATTGACTCAATCTCCAAGCACAAAGGAACGGAATCTCCCTGACCAAAGCAGCAGCTTTTGGTCTCTGCTTATCACTCCTCTGGCTCCAATCAGTCTGGGATCCTTGTAGTCCTCATTTCGTCTGCATGTTCCAAGGGCTGGGAAACTTTTTATCTCTGTCCCTTGAACTGAGGGAGAGAGAGAGAGAGAGAGAGAGCTTTTTCTAGGGCTGGTCCATGGCTCACTTGGGAGAGTGTGGCGCTGATAACACCAAGGCCACGGGTTCGGATCCCATATAGGGATGGCCGGTTAGCTCACTGGCTGAGCGTGGTGCTGACAACACCAAGTCAAGGGTTAAGATCTCCTTACTGGTCATCTTTAAAAAAAAAGAAAGAAAGGGCCGGCCCGGTGGCGCACTGGATAGTGCGCCGCTTGGGAAGCGCGGCGGCGCTCCCGCCCGAGGGTTCGGATCCCACGTACAGACCGGCTCCCGCTCACTGGCTGAGCGAGGCCCGGGAGCAACGCTGAGGCTTGCGATCCCGTCGCCGGTCTCCGGTCCGGTGCAGGGGCAACACTGAGGGTTGCGATCCGTTGCCGGACACGGAAAAAAGACAAAAAAAAAAAAAAAAAAAAAAAAAAAAAAAAAAAAGAAAGAAAGGGTTTTCTTCTAATATTATAATGAACATGTTTATAGCTATAAATTTTTCCACTAAACACTGCTTTCACTACATCCTATAAATTTTGCTATGCTGTGTTTTGTTTTCATTTACTCAATATATTTTTAAATTTACTTTGTGATTTCTTCTTTGACCCATTGGTTATTTAGAAGTATTTTACTTAGTTTCCACACATTTGTGAATATCCCAGATTTCCTCTGTTATTAATTTCTAATTTCATTCCATTGTGGTTGGAGAATATATTTTTTTATTTAAATCCTTTAATTGATACTTGTTTTATGTCTGAATATGTGGTCTGTCCTGGAAGATGTTCCATGTGCACTTGAGAAGAGTTTTTTGTTGTTGCGTGTAGTGTTCTATAGATGTCTATTAGGTCTAGTTGTTTTATAATGCTGTTCAAGTCTTCTGTTTCCTTGTTAATCTTCTGTTTAGTTATTCTAACCAGTAATGAAAGTGGGGTATTGAAGTCTCCATCTATTATTATTGAATTGTCTATTTTTCCCTTAAACTCTGCCAGTTTTTATTTCATGTATTTTGGGACTCTGTTGCTAGAGGCATAAGCATTTATAATTGGTTTATCTTTCTGATAGACTGACCCTTTGCGATAACACAATGCAATTCTAAAATTAACTATGCAAATTAATTAATTAATTAATTAACTAACTAACTAACTAACTAAATTAACTATGCAGAGTTAGCTCAGACTCCACAGTTTTAAGAGCACAGTCCCCAGCAAGATTGCCCTCATTTCAGATGATAACCTCAAGTTGAGGGGCTCACAGGCCACCCATACTTCTGACCAAAAGGTTTGATAATTCTTTAGGATGATTCACAGTTATAGTTTTATTTTAAAGGATACAAATCAGAACCAGCCAAATGGGAGAGGTCTGGGAGGATCCTACGCATGGAGCTTTTATGCCCTCTACCTATGGAATTAGGATCTGGTGAGAACATATCAGGTAGAACACATCAATTTGTTTACCAACCAGGAAGTTCTACTGAGCTTTGGTGTCCGGTGTTTTTTCTGAGATTTTATTATGTAAGCACAATTGATTGAATCATTGGCCTTGTGGCTGAACTCAATCTCCAGATCCTTTCCCTCCCTGGAGGTCAGATTGATGTCACCTGGCTCAAAGCCCCATCCATCTAATCACATGATTTGTCTTTCTGTCCTGATCAGCTTGCATCCTGTGTTATCTCATTAGTATAAACTCTTATGTGATCCAAAGGGCCCACCATGATTCCAAATTAACATCGTCACCCAAGAGCTTCTTATAGACACCAGAAAAAGTTTCAAGCTTTTTCAAGCAAGTGTTCCAAATTGTTCTGCTATGCTTTGTCCACATGAACCTTTATGAGCCAGCTGCCATCCAGTTTTACTCAGATTTCTCTTGCCCACAATTTCACTTGGAAAGACCATGTCCTTGAGGATCACATTGTGCACAGCTGTAAGAATGTGACTTCTTGGACTTTTTTGCTTATTTTTTGGATGGCTTTTTCAAGTTGGCTCAAGCAGATTTCTCCTCTAATAAAGACAATGTGTTTTCCACTGAACTTTTTCTCTAATTTATGTACAAGCTACACTTGGATTTTCTAGAAAAATTTCAATTGAGGAATGGGAACAAAGATTATGATAGCTTTCTGACCATTAACAACCTTATTTTCCTCGGCAGTTGTTATATTCAGCTCACTTAGTTGAGCCTTGAGGTCTGAGTTCATCTCTATCTCAAGAAGAGCCTAAAAGATGCTGGACTCAAACTTGTCCATCTTCTCACTGTTGGGCTTGACAATCTTCCCACTCAAACTGAACACGACCTTCTTGTTGAGCACTGGCTTAGGAAGCTGTATTATTTTGAGTTATTTTGTTAGCTGTTGCCCTGGGGATTACAATTAGCCTCTTAACCTTTAATAACCTTTAGTTTGAAGTAATACCAACCTTATTTCAGTAGTGTAGAATACCTTTGCTCCTGTATAGCTCCACTTTCTTTTCCTTCCTTTATGCTGTTATTGTCCTACACATTATATTTTTATATATTATATGCCAACCAAACAGATTTATAATTTTTGCTTTATACATTTGTCTTTTAAATAAGATAGGAGAAAAAAGGAATTATAAACAAAAATGCATTTATACTGTTTTTTTTATTTACCTATGTGATTATCTTTACCAAACTCTTTATTTCTTCATGGGGATGAAGTTATTGTGTAATGACCTTTCATTTCATCCTGAAGGACTTTCTTTAGCATTTCTTGTAGGGCAAGTATGCTGACAACAAATTCTTTTCATTTTTGTTGGATCTTAGAGTGTCTTAATTTCTCCATTTTTGAAGGATTGTTGTGCTCAATATAGAATTATTGGTTGGCAGTCTTGTCCTTCATCACTTTGAATAGGTCTTCCCACGGTCTTCTGCCTCCATAGTTTCTGATGAGTGATCAGCTTATAATCCCACAGAGGAATCCTTATAAGTGATGTATCCTCTGTTTCTGCTTTTATGATCCTGTCTTTGACTTTAGAAAGATTTATTATGATGTGTCTAGATGCGGATCTCTTTGAATTTATCTTTCTTTTAGTTTTTTGAGCTTCTTGAATGTTTAATGTTTTTCATCAATGTGGTAAGTTTTTGGACACTATTTCCTCAAATCTCCTTTCTTCCCTTTTTTCTCTGTCTCCTCTCCTTCTAGCACTCCAATTTTGCATATGTTGATGGTGTCTCACAGGTCTCTGATGCTTGTTCATTTTTCTTCATGCTTTTTTCTCTTCATCAAACTGGATAATCTCAATTGACCTGTCTTCAAGTTCTCTGATCCTTTCTTATGCCTGCTCAAATCTGCTGTTGAGGTTCCCTAGTGAATTTTTCTTTTTCTTTTCTTTTTTTTAAAAGATGACCGGTAAGGGGATCTTAACCCTTGGCTTGGTGTTGTCAGCACCATGCTCACCCAATGAGCCAACCGGCCATCCCTATATGGGATCCAAACCCATGGCCTTGGTGTTATCAGCACTACACTCTCCCGAGTGAGCCACAGGCTGGCCCTCTAGTAAATTTTTCACTTCAATTATTGTATTTTCTTTTTTTTTTTTTTTTGGTCCTTTTTGAGACTGGCCGCACCGTGCTCAGCCAGTGAGTGCACCGGCAGTCATCCCTATATAGGATCCGAACCCGTGTCGGGAGTGCTGCTGCGCTCCTAGCGCCGCACTCTCCCGAGTGTGCCATGGGCTCGGCCCCAATTATTGTATTTTCAACTTCAGAAATTTTTTTTTGGTTCTTTTTTATAGCTTCTATCTCTTTACTGATAGTCTATAAACGATGGGACGTTATTCTCATACAGGTTGGGTATCCCTTATCCAAAATGCCTGGGACCAGAAATGTTTTGCATGTAAGGTTTTTTCAGATTTTGGAATATTTGCATATACATAATGAGGTATCTTGGGGATGAGACCCAAGTCTAAACATAGTTCATTTATGTTTCATATATAGCTATACATATAGCCTGAAGGTAATTTTTATAGTATTTTTAATAATTTTGAGCATGGGGCTGGCCACTTAACTCAGTTGGTTAGAGCATGATGCTGATATCACCAAGGTCCAGGATTTGATCTCTGTACTGACCAGCTTCCAAAATAATAATAATAATAATTATTATTATTTTGTGTATGAAACAAAGTTTGTATACATTGAATCATCAGAAAACAAAGGTGTTACTGTCTCATCCACCCATGTGGACAATCTGTGGTTGATGGACATCACCATCATTCCTGACTGAATTTATATGCTATGGATAAGCAATCTTTTTTTTATGCTTATTCACACATAAGTACTTAACAGTAAAAAAATCACATACCATTAATACAGTAAAAAAATAATGTGTTCAGGGTAACTAAGCAACACAATAGCATTGCCAGAGTACCTGCATCAGCTGTACTGAAACAACAAACAACAGCAGGGTTTTAGTCTCCGCCTATGATACTGTGTTTTGAATAAAAGGTGACTATACACTGTATTTTATTTTTTTAGGTGAGAAGAAACATCAGACACCAAGGTTGAGTGTTTGGATCTCTGTACTGGTCAGCCACCAAAAAACCAAAAAAAAAGGAAAGAAAGAAACATCAGAAGCAGTTAAGGGACCAAGAAGTAGATCCTCTAGGGATGAGGAGGGATGAGGAGGCATTCTGTTGGATGGCTTTTTAAAAAGAATGTTTCCTCCAAAGCCATTTGCCTCATTAACAATGGTTTTTATCTTAGAGTAAGTCTCTCTTTTCCCCCTTTGGAGCTGGCCGGTTAGCTCAGTTGGTTAGAGCACAGTGGTTTTTTTTGTTTGTTTGTTTTGGTTTTGGTTTTTGGTGGGCTGGTCAGTATGGGGATCCTAACCCATGACCTTGCAGTTATAAGGCTGTGCTGTAATCAACTGAGCTAACTGGCCAGGCCAAAAGTGCGGTGTTGTAACACCGAAGTCAAGGTTCAGATCCCCATGCTGACCAGCCACCAAAAAAAACCTCTCTCTTTGATTTTATGAATTGACATGATTTCTTGTTGTGTTATGAATGCACACTGCTCTAGTCCTTCAATAGGCTCCTCACACATTTTATTCATGTCATCTATAGCCACTTCTTCTGCAGTGTTAACAGCGTCATGTTTATCATCACTGTTATTACTATCACCTTGATTCAGAGCCATTTCAGCTATTTCACTGTCAGTCATTGAATGAACAACTTTAGCCTCATTATCGTTGTTATAAATTTCTTTGATATCTATTTCTTCCAGTATAGTAATGAACTCTGAAGATATATATTTTTTACATATGTAAGGAAGTCATATATCTTTTTTCCCTCATTTGATATACAGAATCCTTCAAAGTCACTACCTTGTGTGTTGTCATCACTGAACATGGTTGGAGTCCAGGGGTTATCCAGGCATGCACAACCGTGTCTTTAGTCATTGTGTTCCACACATGGGCAACAGCATATATGGCATCCTTCATGCTAAACTCCTTTTGAAAACCTCCCACACCTACACCTCTGTTCTCTGCTGCTAGCATGCTGTTCAAGAAAGTTGTTTTTATATTTACTCTTCATTGATATAAAGATACCTTGGTCACATGGCTGAATTAATGAAGTCAAATTTGGGGGAAAGTACGTAAACATTATTTTTTTATTTTTTATTTTATTTTTTTGTCTTTTTCGTGACCGGTAAGGGGATCGCAACCCCTTGGCTTGGTGTCGCCCGCACCGCGCTCAGCCAGTGAGCGCTGTGAGCATACCGGTCATCCCTATATAGGATCCGAACCCCCGGCGGGAGCGCCGCTGTGCACCCATGTGCCGCACTCTCCCGAGTGTGCCACGGGCCGGCCCCGTAAACATTATTTTTGATAAGCTGGAGGATGAGCAGAATAATTATCAAAGAATAACAAAATCTTGGAGTCTACCAGTCCAGCTTCCCCTGCAGTGAGCACAAGCTGCTGGTACAGAATGTTTGTAAGATCAATCAGAAAAGATGTTCCTGGTGATCCATGGCTTTTTGTTAGCTTAATCATGGACTGGTAAGAAATTCACTTCTTGAAAACAGCGAAGACACAAGCTTTTGCCTATCACTGCAAGTTTACACTTATGTGTTCCTGCTGAATTAGCATATCCCAGCCCAGTTACTTGGTCCTTGGCATTCTTAATTCCTGTAGGGACTGTCTCATCAGCTGTAGTTAGTGTCTTTTGGGGTAATAACACCAAAACAGTGATATTTCATCAGCAATATAGAATTGTTCTGGCATGAAATTTTTATTAGTGATAACTTTGAACAAAATCAATGATTTCTTCATGATCAGCAGATGCTTTATCATCACAAATCTTTAAAATTTAATGCCATGTCTTTTCTTAAATTTCAGCAACCAGCATGTTGAATATTCACAGTTCCCTTCAATGTTCAATTCATTGTGTTAGATCTTTGCTTGTTTCATAATCAGCATACCATTATTAAGTGGCATGTGTTCGCGGCAATACTGACAGATACATTCTTCCAATACATGACTGAGATCTTCATTTTTAGCTTTATGCAGTGTTTTTTTTATTTTTTATTAACTTCTATTCATCACTTTCAGCATAGAACTTCAACAGTTAATTCTTCTGTTTCTTCAGATCACATATGTTGGTCATTCCAACACCATACTCTTCTGTAAGACATTTCACACTTATAGTGCTGTATATTTTCTCCAACAGCTTGACTTCCTGTGTTATCTTAGATCAACATAAATGCTTCCCCTTTTTCGTATTACCGTTACCCACAGGGTTATCTGCTGGTCTTTTTGACATTTTCAACAATATCTTTACATCACAGAGCAGAGAATAAGCAAAAAACCACAGTAAGGCACATAGGTCTTGGCTCCATGTAGGGGCACTGTGGGGAACCTGCCATTAGGAAGTCAACATTCCATTTTATTACCCTTTGTGGGCATGCTTGTGTGGGGGAATCTGGGTGTGTGGGGAAAAAATATATTACACCTTAATGGGTTTGGGAGGGTCTTTTTTCCCTTGGGGACACTGAATAAACAGTGTGTTGTGTGCCTGTGTTTTAACTGCATCCCATCACGTGGGGTCAGGTGTAGAATTTTCCATTTGTGGTGTCATGCCAGCTCTCACAAAGTTTCCAATTCTGGAGCATTTCAGGTTTCAGATTTTCAGATTACGGATGCTTAACCTGTACTTTTCTTTAGTTATTTAAACATGGATTCCCTTAGTTCTTAGGGCAAAATAATTGATTAAAAGTTTTTGTCTAGTATGTCCAATGTTTGGGCATCCTCAGGGACAGTTTCTGTTGACTGGTTTTATTCCTATGTATGGGTCATAGTTTCTTATTTCATTGCATGTCTAATAATTTTTTGTTGAAAACTTTGGCATTTTATAAAATATAACGTGGCAACTCTGAAATAAGATTCTTCCCCTCCCTAGGCTTTGTGACTGTTGGTATTTTGTTGTTGTTGTTGCTGAGGCCATTTGTTTAGTGACTTTCCTGAGCTAGTTCTGTAACATTTGTATTCTTTGTCCTGTGTGGTCACTGAAGTCTCTACTTGGTTAACTTTGTGGTCAGCTGATGATTGAACATAGATTTCTTTGTATTCCTGGTATTTTTATTGGGATTATGTTAAATTTATATATTAACAAGGAATAACCGAAATATTTATGATGTTGAGTCATCCTGTCCAAGAACATACATATGTATATACAGTACACTTATATGTCTCATATATATATATATATATATATATATATATATATGAGTTTGAAACCATGTTTTAAAATTGCTATACAACCCATGATACTTTTTTTTACAAATTATATTTCCTAGCTCTGTTCACTGAAAGTGCCTACACTCCAATAGCAATGAATAACATTTTGGTTTCTAAATTCTATTCCCCATTTAAAGGAATCAGAGTACCTTGGAGAAATAGCTGATTTCAGCTCAGTAGGGAAAGTACAAAATGAGCCTGAAACAACTTGTGTTAGAAAGCAAGAGGTGCTCAAAAAAAAGCTGGCTTGGGGGGCTTGCCAGTTAGCTCACTTGGTTAGAGCATGGTGCTGGTAACACCAAGGTCAGGGATTCGGATCCCCATACTGGCCAGCCGCCAAAACAAACAAACTGGCTTGAAGCGGCTCCTACTGTCCAAATTATAGACGATTTCAGCATCAAAAGAATAATGACAGAAATATCAATTTAAAAATAAAATTCATGATTCAGTAGTGACGCTCAAAATTATAATGAGAGAAAGGAAAGAAGGAAGATAGAAGAAGGAAGGGAGAAATGAATCAAGGAGGGAAGGAATGGAAGGGGAAAAAAGAATGCTTTTTTCCAGAAAAATGCCAGCTTATATAAAAGGAATCATAGAATTAGAAATTTATAATTTTGCAATTCCCATTGCAATAATTGACCCTAGCAAAGATCATCAATGGATATTAAAACTAGTAGGTAAAAGGTTGTTGGGAAATAGGATGTTCTCAAGATCTCAAAGTATCACCCCACAGAGGGTAGACAGTACCTTTATACTGAAGAGGTCTCCAGTGGCAGTCACCACCTTGAGCAGATGATTATATTTGGCATTACTAATATTGTGATAACCTGACATTATGAGCAAGTGGTATGCAGGTAAATCTTTAACAGGCTCTCCAAAAACACAAACAAAACTGAGCAGGACCTGATTTGTAACATTTGCCAATTTTCGTGGTGTTAATATTCCCAGCATGTCCAATTTCAGGCTACCAAAATGATATCAATTTTCTCAGAGCTGGAAAGAAGTGCTAACAACCAGCTTGCCTATGAGCTGCACCAGCATAACACTGAATGTACTTCCTGGTGTGATGTAATAAGTACACGACATCACCTATGTGGTATTTTTGTAAAAAAAAAAAAAAAGTTTGTGTATAATCATGAGGAAATTATCAGAGAAATCCCAAATATGGAACATTCAACAAGAAAACCGTCCCGGACTCACAAAAAGTTCAATGTCATGAAAAATAATAACAAAAAAGAGCAGATGTGCCTTTTCTAGATTAAAAGAGACTAAAGAGATAAACAACCAAATATAATACATACACCTTGATTAACTTCTAGATCAAAACTAAAAAACAGATATAAAAGACATTTTAAGACATTTCAGGAAATTGAAATTTGATGACATTGAATTAATGTTAATATTCTTATGAGTGATAACATTGTTTTTCTTACATAGCAGAATGTCCTCATTCTTAGGAAATGCATGCTGAAGTATTTAGGGGTCACATACCACGATGCCTACATCACTCAGAAAATAAGAAAAGCCCCTCCCCTCTGCTCCCATATATGGAAGGTGAGGAAGGAGAGGGAATGAGAGATAAAGCAAATGTAAATAAATGTCAAGAATTGGTAAATCCAGGTGAAGTGTATATAGGTATTCATTATACTATTCTTTCAACATATCTATAGTTTGCAAATTGACAAAATAAAAAGATTTTGAGAAAACATGATCAAAATCAGGGATATCTTACTGCCTTTTAGGCTATTGGTTTTTTTATTTTTGTTTATTACTTTTTATTTTAATGCAGATTCCTGTATCAAGCCTGAGGGACACAGTCCTGGAACTAGCAGTGTTTGATCAACACAGGAGAAAGTTTGATAATTTCAGTTCACTAATGCTGGAATGGAAATCCTCTAATGAAACACTAGCCCATTTTGAAGATTATAAGTCAGTGGAGATGGTAGCAAAAGATGATGGGAGTGGGCAGACTCGGTTACATGGTATTGTGAAAATTTATGAATCCTTTCATATATTTGCTAAATGGCTGTACACTAAGCATTTCCTTATGGGTGAGGGTTTTATTTATTTTTATTTTTTTTATTTTTTATTTTTCCTTTTTGTCTTTTTTCGTGTCCGGCAACGGATCGCAACCCTCAGTGTCATGCCCACACCAGACCGGGACCGGCAACGGGATCGCAACCCTCGGTGTTGCTCCCACACCTCGCTCAGCCAGTGAGCGGGAACCGGTCTGTACGTGGGATCCGAACCCTCGGCTGGAGCGCCACCGCGCTTCCCAAGCGGCGCACTGTAGCAGTGCGCCACTGGGCCGGCCCGAGGGTTTTATTTTTGATTTTACCATATATCACCTTTCATCTTTGCTCTTTCTATTTTTTAGAAAACATAAAGGTAGATTTCCTTGTTTGCAAAGCTAGGGTCTAACATTTCTCATAAGAACATTAAATTTTAAAATGCATTGATTGACTGTTATTTGCCTAATACTATGGAACTGTTATTCATTTATTCGCCAATATTAATTGAATGTCTACTACATATAAGGCCTTCTGCTAGGCACTGGAGATATAATGGTGAATGAGACAGATGCAGCCTCTGCCTTCATAGTCTTACAGTCTAGTTGGGGAAGCCAGACTTTAAACATTACAACTAATAATTTGAAGGGCCTTGAGAGCGTATAAAGGGAGACATATCCTAGTCTAGAACAGAGAGGCTACCCTGAAAAAGTAACATTTACACTGAGACCTGAAGAGATGGCAGGAAGAGGAAATAGCAATAATGAGCTGAAGAAAGGAAGTGAGACTGACTTAGAGAAGGGGCAAGATGCAGTAGATGAGGTTCTAAAAAGGCAACAAGCACTCATGTACAAGCTCTTATCAAGCCTCTGCTTGTGTCACATTTGCTGATGTCCCATTCACTAAAGCAGGTCACCTGGCCAAAACCAGAGTCAAAGTGGGTGGTGAGTACACAAGGGCATGGATACCAATAGGCATGATTCACTGTGGGCCATCATTATAACAGTGCACCACAAACAAATCCCAAATGTGAAGATGAGAGTGTGGTACAAAGGGTAACGTTTAGGTTTCTAGCATGAGCATTTGGGTGAATGGTAGAACTATTAAGTGGAAAAAGGAACACTAGAGAAGGAGAAAGGAGATTTAACCTATTCCCTACCCACAAGGAGCTTACAGTCGGAGAAAGTTTGAGTTTAGCTAGAGAACATGACAACATAATACTAAGACCAATAGTATGAAATAGTTAGTATAAAAAGTGGCAGAGAAGAAAGAGATGCTCCTTATGTCCTGTAACAATCAATCACCAAGGCCGGCCCGGTGGCGTACTGGATAGTGCGCCGCTTGGGAAGCACGGCGGCGCTCCCGCCCGAGGGTTTGGATCCCACATACAGACCGGTTTCCGCTCACTGGCTGAGCAAGGCGCGGGAGCAGCGCCGAGGGTTGTGGTCCCGTTGCCGGTCCCCGGTCCGGTACGGGGGCAACACTGAGGGTTGCGATCCGTTGCCGGACACGGAAAAAGACAAAAAAAAAAAAAAAACTATCAATCACCAAGTAACACTAGTGTTATCTTCTAAATATTTTTTGGTTTCATTCCTTCTTTTCTAGCTGTACCTAGTATCCTCATCACCTCTATCCTGCATTACCACAGTAGCCTGTTAACATCTCATCATGTCTCTGCTGCTGTCTAATCCATCTTCCATGCTGCTGTCCAGAGTGATCTTTCTAAAATGCAAATCTGAATCTCTTTCTTAAAATCCTTCTTTTGGCTACTATTTATTGAGCTCTCATGACATGACATGCACTGCACTAAGTACTTTGTATATTTTTTCTTATGTAATCCTCTAACAACCATGATAGATTGGCATTATTATCCCCATTTTGTAAATTTACTCATTTATCGAACATTTGTTTAGTTCTTACCATACCAGGCACAGTGTTAAGAACTGAGATTACAATAGTAAATGGATAAAGAAGCAAGCACTTTGATATCAAAGCCCATACTCTTAATCATTAACTATACTGTCATCATATTGTCTTCAGGGACTCCTCATGTATTTCAGGATATATTATAGCTTAACATATCAACCCCTGTTTACTTCTTTGACTTCACCCCCCCCCTTTTTTTTTTTGGTGGCTGGCCAGTAAGGGGATCTGATTCCTTGACTTTGGGGTTATAACATTGGCTCCACCTCTTATTACTGCCCACACATACCATACATTTTTCTTACACTCAACAACTTTAAATCCTTAACCGTGATAAAGCTTATCATACCCCTTTCCTTTTTTTTTTTTTTTTTGTCTTTTGTCTTTTTTCCGTGTCCGGCAACAGATCGCAACCCTCAGTGTTGCCCCCGTACCGGACCGGGGACCGGCAACGGGATTGCAACCCTCGGCGTTGCTCCCGCGCCTCGCTCAGCCAGTGAGCGGGAACCGGTCTGTATGTGGGATCCGAACCCTTGGGCGGGAGCGCCGCCACGCCTCCCAAGCGGCGCACTATCCAGTGCGCCACCGGGCCGGCCCATACCCCTTTCCTTTGCATATGTTTTATGTTCTCTTTTCTTAGAACACACTTTTTTTTTTGCATCTTCACCGGGCTTAAATCTTCTTCTAGAGAATCTAGGAGTTTTCTGTTTCTCTGTATCACCAATCTAAAGTAAATATTCCTTCTTTGTATTTTTATATACTAGTATGTATATGCTCTACACACACTTCCATAATAACATTCAGCACACTGTTTTGCAGTGATTGGTTTTCCTATCAGTTGCCCCTCAC
Organism: Galeopterus variegatus; assembly: GCF_000696425.1. Lineage (NCBI taxonomy): Eukaryota > Metazoa > Chordata > Mammalia > Dermoptera > Cynocephalidae > Galeopterus > Galeopterus variegatus. Next base: position 26,620 of record NW_007726265.1, on the reverse strand, counting down.
TAAACTGTGGGCTTCGTTGAAGGCAAGAACTATATTTTTCTCTTCATTTATGTATCCTAATTACCTAGCATAGTACCTAGCATATAGTAGGCCCTCAATAAATCTTTGTTGACTGACTGAATGAATGTAGCATCATGATTTTGGCATGATCACCATGAATTGAGGATAAAATAAGAATTGATCTAAGTTAAATGGCAGATTCATGTTTATTAAATTAAGAAAAAGAAAGGAAGAGAGGAAGGAAAGAAGGCAGGGATGGAGGGAAGGAGGGAGGTAGGAAGGAGAATGAATGACTAAAGCAGGATCAGATTATGGGAGCCTTCAGATACCAGTTTTAAGAATTTTAATTGATCTAATAAAGAACAGTTATCCTTTTAAATTTTTTTAGTAAGTGACTGACATGACATTTATATATACAGAACAGTTTAGGAGAGTGAAAGTTTCCAAAGGACTATCCCTTTATTTCTCCTTCCCATTTATAAATCAAATAAAAACTTCCCCATATACTTGTTGTCAGCCTATTTTTGGACTCATGGAATATCAAATCTGGAAAGAATTTTAGATTTGCCTGGCCCAATCCCTCATTTAATAAAGAAACTGAGAGATAAAGTGGTTGCTCAGGGTTATACAAGAATATAACGGCAGGGTCAGCGCAAAAAAACCCATTTTCTATTTCTTGTGCATTCTCCATTCAGTATTTTTCTCCCCTACAATAAAACACCATTTGGAACAAATTTGTGCAGCATTTGGCTTTCTGGAGATATTTTTGTATTCCATATGTTATTGTTTCTCACAGGGTATTTTCCTGCACATTTCTAGGTCATCAGATCCTTAAAGTACATCAGATAAAAGGGACTGTACTCATTGGAGTCAATTTTGTGGGCTATTCAGAGAAGAAAAGCCCAAAGGTTAGTGGAGATTGTGATATAAGAAATATAAATTAAATATTGAAGTTTAAGGCTTTTCTTTAAAGTTGCTCATAACCGATGTAAATCTGAGAACCATTAGGGCCAGCCTGTGGCTCACTTGGGAGAGTGTGGTGCTGATAACACCAAGACCACGGGTTTGGATCCTATATAGGGATGGCCAGTTCCCTCACTGGCTGAGCATGGTGCTGACAACACCAAGTCAAGGGTTAAGATCCCCTTACTGGTCATCTTTAAAAATAAAATAAAATAAAATCTGAGAACCATGCACCTCTGTGATCCTGTTATCTTCGGCATGAAAGAGTACTGAAATCTTCTCTTACTAAGCTGAGGAATTAGAAGTTTATTTTATTTTATTTATTTATTTTTAAAAGATGACTAGTGAGGGGATCTTAACCCTTGAGTTGGTGTTGTCAGCACCACGCTCTCCCAAGTGAGCTAATCGGCCATCCCTATATAGGGATCCAAACCCGTGGCCTTGGTGTTATCAGCAGCACACTCTCCCAAGTGAGCTATGGGCTGGCCCTGGAATTAGAAGTTTAAACTCGGGCTGGCCCGGTGGCGCACTGGAGAGTGCGCCGCTTGGGAGTGCGGCGGCGCTCCCGCCGAGGGTTCGGATCCCCTGTGGAGACTGGTTCCGGCTCACTGGCTGAGCGCGGTGTGGGCGCAACACCGAGGGTTGCAATCCCGTTACCAGTCAGTAAAAAAGACAAAAAAAAAAGGAAAAAAAAATAGAAGTTTAAACTCACCTTTGTATGGTTCTTATTATATTTCTAGGAAATTTCCAACTTGCCCAGATCTGCAGCTGTGGAGCTGCTCCTGGTGGATGATGTAACTGTATTGCCTGAGAATGCTACTATCTATAACCACCCTGATGTGAAGGTAGAAGCTGTATGGGTCTAGTTAGATGGAAATCATATTGGAGGGGAAGTTATTAAAATTAATAGTATAACAATAAAAAAGCTCACTTATATGTTGAAAATCACTGATGCAGATGTATAACATATATAATAATTAGGTGCAATATCCTTAAGAGTTATGCTTTAATAATCATATTTTTCTTTTGGGGCTGCCTGGTTGGTTCAGTTGGTTAGAGCACAGTGTTATAACACCAAAGTCAAGGGTTCATACTGGCCAGCGCAAAAAAAAGTAAATAATGGGCCGGCCCGGTGGCGCACTGGATAGTGCGCCGCTTGGGAGCGCGGTGGCACTCCCGGCGCGGGTTCGGATCCCATGTGGAGACCGGTTCCCGCTCACTGGCTGAGCGCGGTGCGGGCGCAACACTGAGGGTTGCGATCCCGTTGCCGGTCCCTGGTGCGGGCGCGACACCGAGGGTTGCGATCCCATTACCAGTCAGTAAAAAAGACAAAAAAGGAAAAAAAAAAGTAAATAAATAAAAATAAAAATGAAATAAAATAAAAAACACTTTTTCTTTTGTACATTGACATTAATCTTTTAATCCCATATGGGATTCTTAGGTAGGTAGAACTTATTTCCTTTGAGTTACTTACAAACTGAAGGGAATGGAATATTGTCTGATTTTTCCATAGGAAATATTTAGCCTTGTGGAAGGATCTGGTTATTTTTTAGTCAACAGCAGTGAGCAGGATATTGTCACCGTCACTTATATGGAAGCAGAGAGTGCTGTCCAGGTGAGTTGTAGTTACTCCCAGATTCATCGTCTCAGACTAAAACTCATTCTTAGGAGAATGATTGGAAAAAGTCCATTGTGTGTCTAAAACTTGTCACAAAAGTAACATTTGCCTCTCTTTCTTTCTTTAACCTACATAGATTCTTCAACCAAAAGTGAGGGGTTTTTTCTACAGCTAGCTACAATACTGGGAAGTTTTTGTTTCTGATTGACCTGAGACAGTATAGGAGACATCTAATTAGAAGATTTCTGTTAAAAGAAGGTTCATTTTTATAAGTTTAAAAGCACATAACTGGGGGCCGGCCCGGTGGCGCACTGTAGCAGTGCGCCGCTTGGGAGCGCGGCGGCACTCCCGCCGAGGGTTCAGATCCCACATACAGACTGGTTCCCACTCACTGGCTGAGCGAGGTGCGGGTGCAACACCGAGGGTTGCGATCCCGTTGCCGGTCCCGGTCCGGTACGGGCGCAACACTGAGGGTTGCAATCCGTTGTCAGACACGAAAAAAGACAAAAAGAAAAATAAATAAATAAAAATAAAAAAAATAATAAAAGCACATAACTGTGTAGATATTTAAATGTACTATTGACTTTGGGCCGAGCCCGTGGTGCACTCGGGAGAGTGCAGCGCTGGGAGTGCAGCAGCGCTCCCGCCGCGGGTTTGGATCCTAAATAGGGATGACCAGTGCGCTCAGCCAGTGCGGCTGGTCTCAAAAAGGACAAAAAAAAAAAAAAGTACTATTGACTTTATAATCTGACTATATGATATTTTCAGCCAGGATATGACAACTCAAAATATCAAGCTTACTTCATAGTCAGTATGCCAAAGGATTTGCTTTTAGTTGACTTATAGTAATAACAATAACAATTATATTAATATGTGTATATATTTCCTTTCCTTCTAAGAGCTCAGAAGAATTTAACTTACTTTAGTCATATTTGCTTTAAAAAGGGAAGATTAAGGCACTAGTTGCAACGAAGGATGTGAAAAAACATACTGTTGTGCAGGAACCATAGTACAAAGAAGGAGAAACAAAGTACCAGTCACCCCAATGCTTTCTCCCTCTTCTAGTGATTGCAGCATATATGGACTTGATTTTTTTTCATGAAATCCTTTCCCTGTTTATAATTCAGAAGCTGGAGGTGGTGCTGATAACACCAAGGTCAAGGGTTCGGATCCCTGTACTAACTAGCCGCCCCCCCCCCCCCCAAAAAAAAAAAAAAAAGGGGGTTGTTTTTTTTGGTTTTTTTTTTTTTTTTTTTTGGTAAGACTTTGAAAGTTCATGGAAAACTGGAAAGGAGAGTGTAAAATACATTTTCACCATAAAATTAACAGCTATTATTATTCTTTAATATTTGTTTCCAGCCACTGTTTTAAAAAGGAAAAATATTTTGTACTTAGTTAAAATTCCCTTTGAAGAAACCAGGATGGTGACGGGTCTGGAGCGGGCGTGCCAGGAGACAGCGTGACCCTGAGAAGTGTGCGCTGTGATACCAGAGTACTATTTGCATTTCCAAGAGCAACAAAAATCGAATAAATCTTTCAACAACAAACCTACGATGACAAACAAGCAACAACAGATTCGAGGTTTTAGGGCCGACACAAAAGAAAACTCCTGAGAGCGCCCAAGCCCTGCTGCGGGTTCGAGTGAGCAGCCCGAGACAACAAAGGCCAAGTAAGTCAGCAGAGACGACACAGAAACAGAGTGGAAGGCGCCGGACCGGCCCAACTCTACGAGCTCT